>NW_027192837.1:0-300000 GCF_949987515.2 Delphinus delphis
CCCGACTTGGAGAGTCAGTCCCTTTAACCTCCTGTTTGGCCCAGTTTGCAATTTCTGCGGAAGATGAACAGGAATAGCGAGAACCAATGAGAGACTAGCTGGAGGTGTCTGGACGGGCAAATTTAACTCTCATTTCCCACCAGGAAGAGGAAATAACCAAAGGCTCAGCGTGCCGTACCGGAACCAGATTAGGGCCTGAAGCCATCCTGCGGTGTTGCGGCCAGGTCACAAGAAAGCGAGTTGAAGAAAGGAGCTCAGGGGCACTGTAATTCACAAACCTGCAGAGTTATAAATGACAGCTATCGTCCAAAAATATACTGAAGTAAGGCTGCCAAGAGGACTTGAAAGCGGGGCAGAATTGCAGGAAACCGATTTCAGGAGGTAGACTGGAACTGCATTGAAAGCATAGGAAAAGAGGCAGAACGTCCACAATGATGCACTTGGCCAAAAAGGGCGTATGCGTTTTTTCCTGAATATATTCAGGAAAAAACGCATACGCCCTTTTTGGCCAACCAAGCAAGCTTGCAAAGGAAATCTGCACTACAATGAAGTCTCACTTCCCCCCGGTCAAAAGGGCCATCTGAAAAAAGTGTAAACTCCAGAAAGGCAGGACAGGCCATGGAGAACTGGGAGCCTTGTTATGCTGATGGGCGGGATGTAAATTGCCAACAACCACTCGGGAGAAGTGTATGGTGTTTCCTGAAACATCTAAAAAACAAAGCAACAGAGCCTAGGGCACTGCCACTTATGGTCCTATAGCTTAGGGAAATTAAAAACAAAAAGACACAGCCACCCCAAAGTTTGGAACGGCTCTGTTTACAAGAACCTCGTTTACAGTACAAGTTCAACATCGCAGAAAGTGAAAAATGGATAAAGAAGTTGTGGTATTCACTTACAAAGCAATATCACTCAGCAATGAAATCTATGTCATCAGGCGCTTACCTGCACAATGAGTGGATTCAGGTATGATGATTCTAACTGAAATAAGTCACACAGAAAAAGAAACATCATAAGATATCACTAATACACGGAATGTAAACTTGGCTACACAGGAACTGAATTACAGAACAGAACAGGGTCTCAAATTTAGAAAACCAACTTATGCTTGCTTAAGGGGAAAGGTGAGTTGGGGTGCTGCATAAAACCAGAGATTGAAATGAGCACAGATAAAGTTCCTTAAGCCAAATATGGAATAGACAAGAGCTACTCCTTGCTCAACGAAATGGACTCAACACCGCATATTAAACGCCTAAGAATGTACCTGACTAGTAAGTATCTTAAAACCTATGGATTGCTATGTCTCCGAAAGAGAATCAAGCATGTGTACAGGGGCATAAACGCAGCAGTGATAGGATTGGAGAGGTTCGTGAGCAAATGAAGACCCTTTGAAGTCATATTGCATGGTACCCATTCCACGGGTTTCAACTACCCAGGTTTAAGGTATTCTTCCTTCAGCTAAAACATGCATGTGGAACCTAGAGTATGATCAACCATGTGATCGGGAGACGTGTTCAAATATATCTCAGTTTTCGTACCCTGGTACTCGGGTGCAACATTCCAGATGCTTTACTAACACTCTCCCCACTTGGAGAGTCAGCGCCTTTAACCTCCTGTTTGGCCCAGTTTGCAATTTCTGCGGAAGATGAACAGGAATAGCGAGAACCAATGAGAGGCTAGCTGGAGGTGTCTGGACGGGCAAATTTAACTCTCATTTCCGACCAGGAAGAGGAAATAACCAAAGGCTCAGCGTGCCGTACCAGAACCAGATTAGGGCCTGAAGCCATCCTGCGGTGTTGCGGCCAGCTCAAAAGAAAGAGAGTTGAAGAAAGGAGCTCAGGGGCACTGTAATTCACAAACCTGCAGAGTTATAAATGACAGCTATCGTCCAAAAATAGACTGAAGTAAGGCTGCCAAGAGGACTTGAAAGCGGGGCAGAATTGCAGGAAACCGATTTCAGGAGGTAGACTGGAACTGCATTGAAAGCATAGGAAAAGAGGCAGAACGTCCACAATGATGCACTTGGCCAAAAAGGGCGTATGCGTTTTTTCCTGAATATACTCAGGAAAAAACGCATACGCCCTTTTTGGCCAACCAAGCAAGCTTGCAAAGGAAATCTGCACTACAATGAAGTCTCACTTCCCCCCGGTCAAAAGGGCCATCTGAAAAAAGTGTAAAATCCAGAAAGGCAGGACAGGCCATGGAGAACTGGGAGCCTTGTTATGCTGATGGGCGGGATGTAAATTGCCAACAGACATTCGGGAGAAGTGTATGGTGTTTCCTGAAACATCTAAAAAACAAAGCCACAGAGCCTAGGGCACTTCCACTTATGGTCCTATAGCTTAGGGAAATTAAAATCAAAAAGACACAGCCACCCCAAAGTTTGGAACGGCTCCGTTTACAAGAACCTCGTTTACAGTACAAGTTCAACATCGCAGAAAGTGAAAAATGGATAAAGAAGTTGTGGTATTTACTTACAAAGCAATATCACTCAGCAATGAAATCTGTGTCATCAGGCCCTTAGCAGCACAAGGAGTGGATTCAGGTAAGATGATTCTAACTGAAATAAGTCACACAGAAAAAGAAATATCATAAGATATCAGTAATACACGGAATGGAAACTTGGCTACACAGGAACTGAATTACAGAACAGAACAGGGTCTCAAATTTAGAAAACCAACTTATGCTTGCTTAAGGGGAAAGGTGAGTTGGGGTGCTGCATAAAACCAGAGATTGAAATGAGCACAGATAAAGTTCCTTAAGCCAAATATGGAATAGACAAGAGCTACTCCTTGCTCAACGAAATGGACTCAACACCGCATATTAAACGCCTAAGAATGTACCTGACTAGTAAGTATCTTAAAACCTATGGATTGCTATGTCTCCGAAAGAGAATCAAGCATGTGTACAGGGGCATAAACGCAGCAGTGATAGGATTGGAGAGGTTCGTGAGCAAATGAAGACCCTTTGAAGTCATATTGCATGGTACCCATTCCACGGGTTTCAACTACCCAGGTTTAAGGTATTCTTCCTTCAGCTAAAACATGCATGTGGAACCTAGAGTATGATCAACCATGTGATCGGGAGACGTGTTCAAATATATCTCAGTTTTCGTACCCTGGTACTCGGGTGCAACATTCCAGATGCTTTACTAACACTCTCCCCACTTGGAGAGTCAGCGCCTTTAACCTCCTGTTTGGCCCAGTTTGCAATTTCTGCGGAAGATGAACAGGAATAGCGAGAACCAATGAGAGGCTAGCTGGAGGTGTCTGGACGGGCAAATTTAACTCTCATTTCCGACCAGGAAGAGGAAATAACCAAAGGCTCAGCATGCCGTACCGGAACCAGATTAGGGCCTGAAGCCATCCTGCGGTGTTGCGGCCAGCTCAAAAGAAAGAGAGTTGAAGAAAGGAGCTCAGGGGCACTGTAATTCACAAACCTGCAGAGTTATAAATGACAGCTATCGTCCAAAAATAGACTGAAGTAAGGCTGCCAAGAGGACTTGAAAGCGGGGCAGAATTGCAGGAAACCGATTTCAGGAGGTAGACTGGAACTGCATTGAAAGCATAGGAAAAGAGGCAGAACGTCCACAATGATGCACTTGGCCAAAAAGGGCGTATGCGTTTTTTCCTGAATATATTCAGGAAAAAACGCATACGCCCTTTTTGGCCAACCAAGCAAGCTTGCAAAGGAAATCTGCACTACAATGAAGTCTCACTTCCCCCCGGTCAAAAGGGCCATCTGAAAAAAGTGTAAAATCCAGAAAGGCAGGACAGGCCATGGAGAACTGGGAGCCTTGTTATGCTGATGGGCGGGATGTAAATTGCCAACAGACATTCGGGAGAAGTGTATGGTGTTTCCTGAAACATCTAAAAAACAAAGCCACAGAGCCAAGGGCACTTCCACTTATGGTCCTATAGCTTAGGGAAATTAAAATCAAAAAGACACAGCCACCCCAAAGTTTGGAACGGCTCCGTTTACAAGAACCTCGTTTACAGTACAAGTTCAACATCGCAGAAAGTGAAAAATGGATAAAGAAGTTGTGGTATTTACTTACAAAGCAATATCACTCAGCAATGAAATCTGTGTCATCAGGCCCTTAGCAGCACAAGGAGTGGATTCAGGTAAGATGATTCTAACTGAAATAAGTCACACAGAAAAAGAAATATCATAAGATATCAGTAATACACGGAATGGAAACTTGGCTACACAGGAACTGAATTACAGAACAGAACAGGGTCTCAAATTTAGAAAACCAACTTATGCTTGCTTAAGGGGAAAGGTGAGTTGGGGTGCTGCATAAAACCAGAGATTGAAATGAGCACAGATAAAGTTCCTTAAGCCAAATATGGAATAGACAAGAGCTACTCCTTGCTCAACGAAATGGACTCAACACCGCATATTAAACGCCTAAGAATGTACCTGACTAGTAAGTATCTTAAAACCTATGGATTGCTATGTCTCCGAAAGAGAATCAAGCATGTGTACAGGGGCATAAACGCAGCAGTGATAGGATTGGAGACGTTCGGCGAGCAAATGAAGACCCTTTGAAGTCATATTGCATGGTTCCCATTCCACGGGTTTCAACTACCCAGGTTTTAGGTATTCTTCCTTCAGCTAAAACATGCATGTGGAACCCAGAGTATGATCAACCATGTGATCCGGAGACGTGTTCAAATATGTCTCAGTTTTCGTACCCTGGTACTCGGGTGCAACATTCCAGACGCTTTACTAACACTCTCCCGACTTGGAGAGTCAGTCCCTTTAACCTCCTGTTTGGCCCAGTTTGCAATTTCTGCGGAAGATGAACAGGAATAGCGAGAACCAATGAGAGACTAGCTGGAGGTGTCTGGACGGGCAAATTTAACTCTCATTTCCCACCAGGAAGAGGAAATAACCAAAGGCTCAGCGTGCCGTACCGGAACCAGATTAGGGCCTGAAGCCATCCTGCGGTGTTGCGGCCAGGTCACAAGAAAGCGAGTTGAAGAAAGGAGCTCAGGGGCACTGTAATTCACAAACCTGCAGAGTTATAAATGACAGCTATCGTCCAAAAATATACTGAAGTAAGGCTGCCAAGAGGACTTGAAAGCGGGGCAGAATTGCAGGAAACCGATTTCAGGAGGTAGACTGGAACTGCATTGAAAGCATAGGAAAAGAGGCAGAACGTCCACAATGATGCACTTGGCCAAAAAGGGCGTATGCGTTTTTTCCTGAATATATTCAGGAAAAAACGCATACGCCCTTTTTGGCCAACCAAGCAAGCTTGCAAAGGAAATCTGCACTACAATGAAGTCTCACTTCCCCCCGGTCAAAAGGGCCATCTGAAAAAAGTGTAAAATCCAGAAAGGCAGGACAGGCCATGGAGAACTGGGAGCCTTGTTATGCTGATGGGCGGGATGTAAATTGCCAACAGACATTCGGGAGAAGTGTATGGTGTTTCCTGAAACATCTAAAAAACAAAGCCACAGAGCCAAGGGCATTCCACTTATGGTCCTATAGCTTAGGGAAATTAAAATCAAAAAGACACAGCCACCCCAAAGTTTGGAACGGCTCCGTTTACAAGAACCTCGTTTACAGTACAAGTTCAACATCGCAGAAAGTGAAAAATGGATAAAGAAGTTGTGGTATTTACTTACAAAGCAATATCACTCAGCAATGAAATCTGTGTCATCAGGCCCTTAGCAGCACAAGGAGTGGATTCAGGTAAGATGATTCTAACTGAAATAAGTCACACAGAAAAAGAAATATCATAAGATATCAGTAATACACGGAATGGAAACTTGGCTACACAGGAACTGAATTACAGAACAGAACAGGGTCTCAAATTTAGAAAACCAACTTATGCTTGCTTAAGGGGAAAGGTGAGTTGGGGTGCTGCATAAAACCAGAGATTGAAATGAGCACAGATAAAGTTCCTTAAGCCAAATATGGAATAGACAAGAGCTACTCCTTGCTCAACGAAATGGACTCAACACCGCATATTAAACGCCTAAGAATGTACCTGACTAGTAAGTATCTTAAAACCTATGGATTGCTATGTCTCCGAAAGAGAATCAAGCATGTGTACAGGGGCATAAACGCAGCAGTGATAGGATTGGAGACGTTCGGTGAGCAAATGAAGACCCTTTGAAGTCATATTGCATGGTTCCCATTCCACGGGTTTCAACTACCCAGGTTTAGGGTATTCTTCCTTCAGCTAAAACATGCATGTGGAACCCAGAGTATGATCAACCATGTGATCGGGAGACGTGTTCAAATATGTCTCAGTTTTCGTACCCTGGTACTCGGGTGCAACATTCCAGACGCTTTACTAACACTCTCCCGACTTGGAGAGTCAGTCCCTTTAACCTCCTGTTTGGCCCAGTTTGCAATTTCTGCGGAAGATGAACAGGAATAGCGAGAACCAATGAGAGACTAGCTGGAGGTGTCTGGACGGGCAAATTTAACTCTCATTTCCCACCAGGAAGAGGAAATAACCAAAGGCTCAGCGTGCCGTACCGGAACCAGATTAGGGCCTGAAGCCATCCTGCGGTGTTGCGGCCAGGTCACAAGAAAGCGAGTTGAAGAAAGGAGCTCAGGGGCACTGTAATTCACAAACCTGCAGAGTTATAAATGACAGCTATCGTCCAAAAATATACTGAAGTAAGGCTGCCAAGAGGACTTGAAAGCGGGGCAGAATTGCAGGAAACCGATTTCAGGAGGTAGACTGGAACTGCATTGAAAGCATAGGAAAAGAGGCAGAACGTCCACAATGATGCACTTGGCCAAAAAGGGCGTATGCGTTTTTTCCTGAATATATTCAGGAAAAAACGCATACGCCCTTTTTGGCCAACCAAGCAAGCTTGCAAAGGAAATCTGCACTACAATGAAGTCTCACTTCCCCCCGGTCAAAAGGGCCATCTGAAAAAAGTGTAAAATCCAGAAAGGCAGGACAGGCCATGGAGAACTGGGAGCCTTGTTATGCTGATGGGCGGGATGTAAATTGCCAACAACCACTCGGGAGAAGTGTATGGTGTTTCCTGAAACATCTAAAAAACAAAGCAACAGAGCCTAGGGCACTGCCACTTATGGTCCTATAGCTTAGGGAAATTAAAAACAAAAAGACACAGCCACCCCAAAGTTTGGAACGGCTCTGTTTACAAGAACCTCGTTTACAGTACAAGTTCAACATCGCAGAAAGTGAAAAATGGATAAAGAAGTTGTGGTATTCACTTACAAAGCAATATCACTCAGCAATGAAATCTATGTCATCAGGCGCTTACCTGCACAATGAGTGGATTCAGGTATGATGATTCTAACTGAAATAAGTCACACAGAAAAAGAAACATCATAAGATATCACTAATACACGGAATGTAAACTTGGCTACACAGGAACTGAATTACAGAACAGAACAGGGTCTCAAATTTAGAAAACCAACTTATGCTTGCTTAAGGGGAAAGGTGAGTTGGGGTGCTGCATAAAACCAGAGATTGAAATGAGCACAGATAAAGTTCCTTAAGCCAAATATGGAATAGACAAGAGCTACTCCTTGCTCAATGAAATGGACTCAACACCGCATATTAAACGCCTAAGAATGTACCTGACTAGTAAGTATCTTAAAACCTATGGATTGCTATGTCTCCGAAAGAGAATCAAGCATGTTTACAGGGGCATAAACGCAGCAGTGATAGGATTGGAGAGGTTCGTGAGCAAATGAAGACCCTTTGAAGTCATATTGCATGGTACCCATTCCACGGGTTTCAACTACCCAGGTTTAAGGTATTCTTCCTTGAGCTAAAACATGCATGTGGAACCTAGAGTATGATCAACCATGTGATCGGGAGACGTGTTCAAATATATCTCAGTTTTCGTACCCTGGTACTCGGGTGCAACATTCCAGAAGCTTTACTAACACTCTCCCCACTTGGAGAGTCAGCGCCTTTAACCTCCTGTTTGGCTCAGTTTGCAATTTCTGCGGAAGATGAACAGGAATAGCGAGAACCAATGAGAGGCTAGCTGGAGGTGTCTGGACGGGCAAATTTAACTCTCATTTCCGACCAGGAAGAGGAAATAACCAAAGGCTCAGCGTGCCGTACCGGAACCAGATTAGGGCCTGAAGCCATCCTGCGGTGTTGCGGCCAGCTCAAAAGAAAGAGAGTTGAAGAAAGGAGCTCAGGGGCACTGTAATTCACAAACCTGCAGAGTTATAAATGACAGCTATCATCCAAAAATAGACTGAAGTAAGGCTGCCAAGAGGACTTGAAAGCGGGGCAGAATTGCAGGAAACCGATTTCAGGAGGTAGACTGGAACTGCATTGAAAGCATAGGAAAAGAGGCAGAACGTCCACAATGATGCACTTGGCCAAAAAGGGCGTATGCGTTTTTTCCTGAATATATTCAGGAAAAAACGCATACGCCCTTTTTGGCCAACCAAGCAAGCTTGCAAAGGAAATCTGCACTACAATGAAGTCTCACTTCCCCCCGGTCAAAAGGGCCATCTGAAAAAAGTGTAAAATCCAGAAAGGCAGGACAGGCCATGGAGAACTGGGAGCCTTGTTATGCTGATGGGCGGGATGTAAATTGCCAACAGACATTCGGGAGAAGTGTATGGTGTTTCCTGAAACATCTAAAAAACAAAGCCACAGAGCCTAGGGCACTTCCACTTATGGTCCTATAGCTTAGGGAAATTAAAATCAAAAAGACACAGCCACCCCAAAGTTTGGAACGGCTCCGTTTACAAGAACCTCGTTTACAGTACAAGTTCAACATCGCAGAAAGTGAAAAATGGATAAAGAAGTTGTGGTATTTACTTACAAAGCAATATCACTCAGCAATGAAATCTGTGTCATCAGGCCCTTAGCAGCACAAGGAGTGGATTCAGGTAAGATGATTCTAACTGAAATAAGTCACACAGAAAAAGAAATATCATAAGATATCAGTAATACACGGAATGGAAACTTGGCTACACAGGAACTGAATTACAGAACAGAACAGGGTCTCAAATTTAGAAAACCAACTTATGCTTGCTTAAGGGGAAAGGTGAGTTGGGGTGCTGCATAAAACCAGAGATTGAAATGAGCACAGATAAAGTTCCTTAAGCCAAATATGGAATAGACAAGAGCTACTCCTTGCTCAACGAAATGGACTCAACACCGCATATTAAACGCCTAAGAATGTACCTGACTAGTAAGTATCTTAAAACCTATGGATTGCTATGTCTCCGAAAGAGAATCAAGCATGTGTACAGGGGCATAAACGCAGCAGTGATAGGATTGGAGACGTTCGGTGAGCAAATGAAGACCCTTTGAAGTCATATTGCATGGTACCCATTCCACGGGTTTCAACTACCCAGGTTTTAGGTATTCTTCCTTCAGCTAAAACATGCATGTGGAACCCAGAGTATGATCAACCATGTGATCGGGAGACGTGTTCAAATATGTCTCAGTTTTCCTCCCCTGATACTCGTGTGCAACATTCCAGACGCTTTACTAACACTCTCCCCACTTGGAGAGTCAGCGCCTTTAACCTCCTATTTGGCTCAGTTTGCAATTTCTGCGGAAGATGAACAGGAATAGCGAGAACCAATGAGAGGCTAGCTGGAGGTGTCTGGACGGGCAAATTTAACTCTCATTTCCGACCAGGAAGAGGAAATAACCAAAGGCTCAACGTGCCGTACCGGAACCAGATTAGGGCCTGAAGCCATCCTGCGGTGTTGCGGCCAGCTCAAAAGAAAGAGAGTTGAAGAAAGGAGCTCAGGGGCACTGTAATTCACAAACCTGCAGAGTTATAAATGACAGCTATCGTCCAAAAATAGACTGAAGTAAGGCTGCCAAGAGGACTTGAAAGCGGGGCAGAATTGCAGGAAACCGATTTCAGGAGGTAGACTGGAACTGCATTGAAAGCATAGGAAAAGAGGCAGAACGTCCACAATGATGCACTTGGCCAAAAAGGGCGTATGCGTTTTTTCCTGAATATATTCAGGAAAAAACGCATACGCCCTTTTTGGCCAACCAAGCAAGCTTGCAAAGGAAATCTGCACTACAATGAAGTCTCACTTCCCCCCGGTCAAAAGGGCCATCTGAAAAAAGTGTAAAATCCAGAAAGGCAGGACAGGCCATGGAGAACTGGGAGCCTTGTTATGCTGATGGGCGGGATGTAAATTGCCAACAGACATTCGGGAGAAGTGTATGGTGTTTCCTGAAACATCTAAAAAACAAAGCCACAGAGCCTAGGGCACTTCCACTTATGGTCCTATAGCTTAGGGAAATTAAAATCAAAAAGACACAGCCACCCCAAAGTTTGGAACGGCTCCGTTTACAAGAACCTCGTTTACAGTACAAGTTCAACATCGCAGAAAGTGAAAAATGGATAAAGAAGTTGTGGTATTTACTTACAAAGCAATATCACTCAGCAATGAAATCTGTGTCATCAGGCCCTTAGCAGCACAAGGAGTGGATTCAGGTAAGATGATTCTAACTGAAATAAGTCACACAGAAAAAGAAATATCATAAGATATCAGTAATACACGGAATGGAAACTTGGCTACACAGGAACTGAATTACAGAACAGAACAGGGTCTCAAATTTAGAAAACCAACTTATGCTTGCTTAAGGGGAAAGGTGAGTTGGGGTGCTGCATAAAACCAGAGATTGAAATGAGCACAGATAAAGTTCCTTAAGCCAAATATGGAATAGACAAGAGCTACTCCTTGCTCAACGAAATGGACTCAACACCGCATATTAAACGCCTAAGAATGTACCTGACTAGTAAGTATCTTAAAACCTATGGATTGCTATGTCTCCGAAAGAGAATCAAGCATGTGTACAGGGGCATAAACGCAGCAGTGATAGGATTGGAGACGTTCGGTGAGCAAATGAAGACCCTTTGAAGTCATATTGCATGGTACCCATTCCACGGGTTTCAACTACCCAGGTTTTAGGTATTCTTCCTTCAGCTAAAACATGCATGTGGAACCCAGAGTATGATCAACCATGTGATCGGGAGACGTGTTCAAATATGTCTCAGTTTTCCTCCCCTGATACTCGTGTGCAACATTCCAGACGCTTTACTAACACTCTCCCCACTTGGAGAGTCAGCGCCTTTAACCTCCTATTTGGCTCAGTTTGCAATTTCTGCGGAAGATGAACAGGAATAGCGAGAACCAATGAGAGGCTAGCTGGAGGTGTCTGGACGGGCAAATATAACTCTCATTTCCCACCAGGAAGAGGAAATAACCAAAGGCTCAGCGTGCCGTGCCGGAACCAGATTAGGGCCTGAAGCCATCCTGCGGTGTTGCGGCCAGCTCAAAAGAAAGCGATTTGAAGAAAGGAGCTCAGGGCACTGTAATTCACAAACCTGCAGAGTTATAAATGACAGCTATCGTCCAAAAATAGACTGAAGTAAGGCTGCCAAGAGGACTTGAAAGCGGGGCAGAATTGCAGGAAACCGATTTCAGGAGGTAGACTGGAACTGCATTGAAAGCATAGGAAAAGAGGCAGAACGTCCACAATGATGCACTTGGCCAAAAAGGGCGTATGCGTTTTTTCCTGAATATATTCAGGAAAAAACGCATACGCCCTTTTTGGCCAACCAAGCAAGCTTGCAAAGGAAATCTGCACTACAATGAAGTCTCACTTCCCCCCGGTCAAAAGGGCCATCTGAAAAAAGTGTAAAATCCAGAAAGGCAGGACAGGCCATGGAGAACTGGGAGCCTTGTTATGCTGATGGGCGGGATGTAAATTGCCAACAGACATTCGGGAGAAGTGTATGGTGTTTCCTGAAACATCTAAAAAACAAAGCCACAGAGCCTAGGGCACTTCCACTTATGGTCCTATAGCTTAGGGAAATTAAAATCAAAAAGACACAGCCACCCCAAAGTTTGGAACGGCTCCGTTTACAAGAACCTCGTTTACAGTACAAGTTCAACATCGCAGAAAGTGAAAAATGGATAAAGAAGTTGTGGTATTTACTTACAAAGCAATATCACTCAGCAATGAAATCTGTGTCATCAGGCCCTTAGCAGCACAAGGAGTGGATTCAGGTAAGATGATTCTAACTGAAATAAGTCACACAGAAAAAGAAATATCATAAGATATCAGTAATACACGGAATGGAAACTTGGCTACACAGGAACTGAATTACAGAACAGAACAGGGTCTCAAATTTAGAAAACCAACTTATGCTTGCTTAAGGGGAAAGGTGAGTTGCGGTGCTGCATAAAACCAGAGATTGAAATGAGCACAGATAAAATTCCTTAAGCCAAATATGGAATAGACAAGAGCTACTCCTTGCTCAACGAAATGGACTCAACACCGCATATTAAACGCCTAAGAATGTACCTGACTAGTAAGTATCTTAAAACCTATGGATTGCTATGTCTCCGAAAGAGAATCAAGCATGTGTACACGGGCATAAACGCAGCAGTGATAGGATTGGAGACGTTCGGTGAGCAAATGAAGACCCTTTGAAGTCATATTGCATGGTACCCATTCCACGGGTTTCAACTACCCAGGTTTTAGGTATTCTTCCTTCAGCTAAAACATGCATGTGGAACCCAGAGTATGATCAACCATGTGATCGGGAGACGTGTTCAAATATGTCTCAGTTTTCATACCCTGGTACTCGGGTGCAACATTCCAGATGCTTTACTAACACTCTCCCCACTTGGAGAGTCAGTCCCTTTAACCTCCTGTTTGGCTCAGTTTGCAATTTCTGCGGAAGATGAACAGGAATAGCGAGAACCAATGAGAGGCTAGCTGGAGGTGTCTGGACGGGCAAATATAACTCTCATTTCCCACCAGGAAGGGGAAATAACCAAAGGCTCAGCATGCCGTACCGGAACCAGATTAGGGCCTGAAGCCATCCTGCGGTGTTGCGGCCAGCTCAAAAGAAAGAGAGTTGAAGAAAGGAGCTCAGGGCACTGTAATTCACAAACCTGCAGAGTTATAAATGACAGCTATCGTCCAAAAATAGACTGAAGTAAGGCTGCCAAGAGGACTTGAAAGCGGGGCAGAATTGCAGGAAACCGATTTCAGGAGGTAGACTGGAACTGCATTGAAAGCATAGGAAAAGAGGCAGAACGTCCACAATGATGCACTTGGCCAAAAAGGGCGTATGCGTTTTTTCCTGAATATATTCAGGAAAAAACGCATACGCCCTTTTTGGCCAACCAAGCAAGCTTGCAAAGGAAATCTGCACTACAATGAAGTCTCACTTCCCCCCGGTCAAAAGGGCCATCTGAAAAAAGTGTAAAATCCAGAAAGGCAGGACAGGCCATGGAGAACTGGGAGCCTTGTTATGCTGATGGGCGGGATGTAAATTGCCAACAGACATTCGGGAGAAGTGTATGGTGTTTCCTGAAACATCTAAAAAACAAAGCCACAGAGCCTAGGGCACTTCCACTTATGGTCCTATAGCTTAGGGAAATTAAAATCAAAAAGACACAGCCACCCCAAAGTTTGGAACGGCTCCGTTTACAAGAACCTCGTTTACAGTACAAGTTCAACATCGCAGAAAGTGAAAAATGGATAAAGAAGTTGTGGTATTTACTTACAAAGCAATATCACTCAGCAATGAAATCTGTGTCATCAGGCCCTTAGCAGCACAAGGAGTGGATTCAGGTAAGATGATTCTAACTGAAATAAGTCACACAGAAAAAGAAATATCATAAGATATCAGTAATACACGGAATGGAAACTTGGCTACACAGGAACTGAATTACAGAACAGAACAGGGTCTCAAATTTAGAAAACCAACTTATGCTTGCTTAAGGGGAAAGGTGAGTTGGGGTGCTGCATAAAACCAGAGATTGAAATGAGCACAGATAAAGTTCCTTAAGCCAAATATGGAATAGACAAGAGCTACTCCTTGCTCAACGAAATGGACTCAACACCGCATATTAAACGCCTAAGAATGTACCTGACTAGTAAGTATCTTAAAACCTATGGATTGCTATGTCTCCGAAAGAGAATCAAGCATGTGTACAGGGGCATAAACGCAGCAGTGATAGGATTGGAGACGTTCGGTGAGCAAATGAAGACCCTTTGAAGTCATATTGCATGGTACCCATTACACGGGTTTCAACTACCCAGGTTTTAGGTATTCTTCCTTCAGCTAAAACATGCATGTGGAACCCAGAGTATGATCAACCATGTGATCGGGAGCCGTGTTCAAATATGTCTCAGTTTTCCTCCCCTGATACTCGTGTGCAACATTCCAGACGCTTTACTAACACTCTCCCCACTTGGAGAGTCAGCGCCTTTAACCTCCTATTTGGCTCAGTTTGCAATTTCTGCGGAAGATGAACAGGAATAGCGAGAACCAATGAGAGGCTAGCTGGAGGTGTCTGGACGGGCAAATATAACTCTCATTTCCCACCAGGAAGAGGAAATAACCAAAGGCTCAGCGTGCCGTGCCGGAACCAGATTAGGGCCTGAAGCCATCCTGCGGTGTTGCGGCCAGCTCAAAAGAAAGCGAGTTGAAGAAAGGAGCTCAGGGCACTGTAATTCACAAACCTGCAGAGTTATAAATGACAGCTATCGTCCAAAAATAGACTGAAGTAAGGCTGCCAAGAGGACTTGAAAGCGGGGCAGAATTGCAGGAAACCGATTTCAGGAGGTAGACTGGAACTGCATTGAAAGCATAGGAAAAGAGGCAGAACGTCCACAATGATGCACTTGGCCAAAAAGGGCGTATGCGTTTTTTCCTGAATATATTCAGGAAAAAACGCATACGCCCTTTTTGGCCAACCAAGCAAGCTTGCAAAGGAAATCTGCACTACAATGAAGTCTCACTTCCCCCCGGTCAAAAGGGCCATCTGAAAAAAGTGTAAAATCCAGAAAGGCAGGACAGGCCATGGAGAACTGGGAGCCTTGTTATGCTGATGGGCGGGATGTAAATTGCCAACAGACATTCGGGAGAAGTGTATGGTGTTTCCTGAAACATCTAAAAAACAAAGCCACAGAGCCTAGGGCACTTCCACTTATGGTCCTATAGCTTAGGGAAATTAAAATCAAAAAGACACAGCCACCCCAAAGTTTGGAACGGCTCCGTTTACAAGAACCTCGTTTACAGTACAAGTTCAACATCGCAGAAAGTGAAAAATGGATAAAGAAGTTGTGGTATTTACTTACAAAGCAATATCACTCAGCAATGAAATCTGTGTCATCAGGCCCTTAGCAGCACAAGGAGTGGATTCAGGTAAGATGATTCTAACTGAAATAAGTCACACAGAAAAAGAAATATCATAAGATATCAGTAATACACGGAATGGAAACTTGGCTACACAGGAACTGAATTACAGAACAGAACAGGGTCTCAAATTTAGAAAACCAACTTATGCTTGCTTAAGGGGAAAGGTGAGTTGCGGTGCTGCATAAAACCAGAGATTGAAATGAGCACAGATAAAATTCCTTAAGCCAAATATGGAATAGACAAGAGCTACTCCTTGCTCAACGAAATGGACTCAACACCGCATATTAAACGCCTAAGAATGTACCTGACTAGTAAGTATCTTAAAACCTATGGATTGCTATGTCTCCGAAAGAGAATCAAGCATGTGTACACGGGCATAAACGCAGCAGTGATAGGATTGGAGACGTTCGGTGAGCAAATGAAGACCCTTTGAAGTCATATTGCATGGTACCCATTCCACGGGTTTCAACTACCCAGGTTTTAGGTATTCTTCCTTCAGCTAAAACATGCATGTGGAACCCAGAGTATGATCAACCATGTGATCGGGAGATGTGTTCAAATATGTCTCAGTTTTCATACCCTGGTACTCGGGTGCAACATTCCAGATGCTTTACTAACACTCTCCCCACTTGGAGAGTCAGTCCCTTTAACCTCCTGTTTGGCTCAGTTTGCAATTTCTGCGGAAGATGAACAGGAATAGCGAGAACCAATGAGAGGCTAGCTGGAGGTGTCTGGACGGGCAAATATAACTCTCATTTCCCACCAGGAAGGGGAAATAACCAAAGGCTCAGCATGCCGTACCGGAACCAGATTAGGGCCTGAAGCCATCCTGCGGTGTTGCGGCCAGCTCAAAAGAAAGAGAGTTGAAGAAAGGAGCTCAGGGCACTGTAATTCACAAACCTGCAGAGTTATAAATGACAGCTATCGTCCAAAAATAGACTGAAGTAAGGCTGCCAAGAGGACTTGAAAGCGGGGCAGAATTGCAGGAAACCGATTTCAGGAGGTAGACTGGAACTGCATTGAAAGCATAGGAAAAGAGGCAGAACGTCCACAATGATGCACTTGGCCAAAAAGGGCGTATGCGTTTTTTCCTGAATATATTCAGGAAAAAACGCATACGCCCTTTTTGGCCAACCAAGCAAGCTTGCAAAGGAAATCTGCACTACAATGAAGTCTCACTTCCCCCCGGTCAAAAGGGCCATCTGAAAAAAGTGTAAAATCCAGAAAGGCAGGACAGGCCATGGAGAACTGGGAGCCTTGTTATGCTGATGGGCGGGATGTAAATTGCCAACAACCACTCGGGAGAAGTGTATGGTGTTTCCTGAAACATCTAAAAAACAAAGCAACAGAGCCTAGGGCACTGCCACTTATGGTCCTATAGCTTAGGGAAATTAAAAACAAAAAGACACAGCCACCCCAAAGTTTGGAACGGCTCTGTTTACAAGAACCTCGTTTACAGTACAAGTTCAACATCGCAGAAAGTGAAAAATGGATAAAGAAGTTGTGGTATTCACTTACAAAGCAATATCACTCAGCAATGAAATCTATGTCATCAGGCGCTTACTTGCACAATGAGTGGATTCAGGTATGATGATTCTAACTGAAATAAGTCACACAGAAAAAGAAACATCATAAGATATCACTAATACACGGAATGTAAACTTGGCTACACAGGAACTGAATTACAGAACAGAACAGGGTCTCAAATTTAGAAAACCAACTTATGCTTGCTTAAGGGGAAAGGTGAGTTGGGGTGCTGCATAAAACCAGAGATTGAAATGAGCACAGATAAAGTTCTTTAAGCCAAATATGGAATAGACAAGAGCTACTCCTTGCTCAACGAAATGGACTCAACACCGCATATTAAACGCCTAAGAATGTACCTGACTAGTAAGTATCTTAAAACCTATGGATTGCTATGTCTCCGAAAGAGAATCAAGCATGTGTACAGGGGCATAAACGCAGCAGTGATAGGATTGGAGAGGTTCGTGAGCAAATGAAGACCCTTTGAAGTCATATTGCATGGTACCCATTCCACGGGTTTCAACTACCCAGGTTTAAGGTATTCTTCCTTCAGCTAAAACATGCATGTGGAACCTAGAGTATGATCAACCATGTGATCGGGAGACGTGTTCAAATATATCTCAGTTTTCGTACCCTGGTACTCGGGTGCAACATTCCAGATGCTTTACTAACACTCTCCCCACTTGGAGAGTCAGCGCCTTTAACCTCCTGTTTGGCCCAGTTTGCAATTTCTGCGGAAGATGAACAGGAATAGCGAGAACCAATGAGAGGCTAGCTGGAGGTGTCTGGACGGGCAAATTTAACTCTCATTTCCCACCAGGAAGAGGAAATAACCAAAGGCTCAGTGTGCCGTACCGGAACCAGATTAGGGCCTGAAGCCATCCTGCGGTGTTGCGGCCAGCTCACAAGAAAGCGAGTTGAAGAAAGGAGCTCAGGGGCACTGTAATTCACAAACCTGCAGAGTTATAAATGACAGCTATCGTCCAAAAATAGACTGAAGTTAGGCTGCCAAGAGGACTTGAAAGCGGGGCAGAATTGCAGGAAACCGATTTCAGGAGGTAGACTGGAACTGCATTGAAAGCATAGGAAAAGAGGCAGAACGTCCACAATGATGCACTTGGCCAAAAAGGGCGTATGCGTTTTTTCCTGAATATATTCAGGAAAAAACGCATACGCCCTTTTTGGCCAACCAAGCAAGCTTGCAAAGGAAATCTGCACTACAATGAAGTCTCACTTCCCCCCGGTCAAAAGGGCCATCTGAAAAAAGTGTAAAATCCAGAAAGGCAGGACAGGCCATGGAGAACTGGGAGCCTTGTTATGCTGATGGGCGGGATGTAAATTGCCAACAGACATTCGGGAGAAGTGTATGGTGTTTCCTGAAACATCTAAAAAACAAAGCCACAGAGCCTAGGGCACTTCCACTTATGGTCCTATAGCTTAGGGAAATTAAAATCAAAAAGACACAGCCACCCCAAAGTTTGGAACGGCTCCGTTTACAAGAACCTCGTTTACAGTACAAGTTCAACATCGCAGAAAGTGAAAAATGGATAAAGAAGTTGTGGTATTTACTTACAAAGCAATATCACTCAGCAATGAAATCTGTGTCATCAGGCCCTTAGCAGCACAATGAGTGGATTCAGGTATGATGATTCTAACTGAAATAAGTCACACAGAAAAAGAAATATCATAAGATATCAGTAATACACGGAATGGAAACTTGGCTACACAGGAACTGAATTACAGAACAGAACAGGGTCTCAAATTTAGAAAACCAACTTATGCTTGCTTAAGGGGAAAGGTGAGTTGGGGTGCTGCATAAAACCAGAGATTGAAATGAGCACAGATAAAGTTCCTTAAGCCAAATATGGAATAGACAAGAGCTACTCCTTGCTCAACGAAATGGACTCAACACCGCATATTAAACGCCTAAGAATGTACCTGACTAGTAAGTATCTTAAAACCTATGGATTGCTATGTCTCCGAAAGAGAATCAAGCATGTGTACAGGGGCATAAACGCAGCAGTGATAGGATTGGAGACGTTCGGTGAGCAAATGAAGACCCTTTGAAGTCATATTGCATGGTACCCATTCCACGGGTTTCAACTACCCAGGTTTTAGGTATTCTTCCTTCAGCTAAAACATGCATGTGGAACCCAGAGTATGATCAACCATGTGATCGGGAGACGTGTTCAAATATGTCTCAGTTTTCATACCCTGGTACTCGGGTGCAACATTCCAGATGCTTTACTAACACTCTCCCCACTTGGAGAGTCAGTCCCTTTAACCTCCTGTTTGGCTCAGTTTGCAATTTCTGCGGAAGATGAACAGGAATAGCGAGAACCAATGAGAGGCTAGCTGGAGGTGTCTGGACGGGCAAATATAACTCTCATTTCCCACCAGGAAGGGGAAATAACCAAAGGCTCAGCGTGCCGTACCGGAACCAGATTAGGGCCTGAAGCCATCCTGCGGTGTTGCGGCCAGGTCACAAAAAGCGAGTTGAAGAAAGGAGCTCAGGGGCACTGTAATTCACAAACCTGCAGAGTTATAAATGAAAGCTATCGTCCAAAAATAGACTGAAGTAAGGCTGCCAAGAGGACTTGAAAGCGGGGCAGAATTGCAGGAAACCGATTTCAGGAGGTAGACTGGAATTGCATTGAAAGCATAGGAAAAGAGGCAGAACGTCCACAATGATGCACTTGGCCAAAAAGGGCGTATGCGTTTTTTCCTGAATATATTCAGGAAAAAACGCATACGCCCTTTTTGGCCAACCAAGCAAGCTTGCAAAGGAAATCTGCACTACAATGAAGTGTCACTTCCCCCCAGTTTAAAGGGCCATCTGAAAAAAGTGTAAAATCCAGAAAGGCAGGACAGGCCATGGAGAACTGGGAGCCTTGTTATGCTGATGGGCGGGATGTAAATTGCCAACAACCACTCGGGAGAAGTGTATGGTGTTTCCTGAAACATCTAAAAAACAAAGCAACAGAACCTAGGGCACTTCCACTTATGGTCCTATAGCTTAGGGAAATTAAAATCAAAAAGACACAGCCACCCCAAAGTTTGGAACATATCTGTTTACAGGAACCTCGTTTACAGTATAAGTTCAACATCGCAGAAAGTGAAAAATGGAGAAAGAACTTGTGGTATTTACTTACAAAGCAATATCACTCAGCAATGAAATCTGTGTCATCAGGCCCTTAGCAGCACAATGAGTGGATTCAGGTATGATGATTCTAACTGAAATAAGTCACACAGAAAAAGAAACATCATAAGATATCAGTAATACACGGAATGTAAACTTGGCTACACAGGAACTGAATTACAGAACAGAACAGGGTCTCAAATTTAGAAAACCAACTTATGCTTGCTTAAGGGGAAAGGTGAGTTGGGGTGCTGCATAAAACCAGAGATTGAAATGAGCACAGATAAAGTTCCTTAAGTCAAATATGGAATAGACAAGAGCTACTCCTTGCTCAACGAATTGGACTCAACACCGCATATTAAACGCCTAAGAATGTACCTGACTAGTAAGTATCGTAAAACCTATGGATTGTTATGTCTCCAAAAGAGAATCAAGCATGTGTACAGGGGCATAAACGCAGCAATGATAGGATTGGAGAGGTTCGGTGAGCAAATGAAGACCCTTTGAAGTCATATTGCATGGTACCCATTCCACGGGTTTCAACTACCCAGGTTTAAGGTATTCTTCCTTCAGCTAAAACATGCATGTGGAACCTAGAGTATGATCAACCATGTGATCGGAGACGTGTTCAAATATGTCTCAGTTTTCATACCCTGGTACTCGGGTGCAACATTCCAGACGCTTTACTAACACTCTCCCGACTTGGAGAGTCAGTCCCTTTAACCTCCTGTTTGGCCCAGTTTGCAATTTCTGCGGAAGATGAACAGGAATAGCGAGAACCAATGAGAGACTAGCTGGAGGTGTCTGGACGGGCAAATTTAACTCTCATTTCCCACCAGGAAGAGGAAATAACCAAAGGCTCAGCGTGCCGTGCCGGATCCAGATTAGGGCCTGAAGCCATCCTGCGGTGTTGCGGCCAGCTCACAAGAAAGCGAGTTGAAGAAAGGAGCTCAGGGGCACTGTAATTAACAAACCTGCAGAGTTATAAATGACAGCTATCGTCCAAAAATAGACTGAAGTAAGGCTGCCAAGAGGACTTGAAAGCGGGGCAGAATTGCAGGAAACCGATTTCAGGAGGTAGACTGGAATTGCATTGAAAGCATAGGAAAAGAGGCAGAACGTCCACAAAGATGCACTTGGCCAAAAAGGGCGTATGCATTTTTTCCTGAATATATTCAGGAAAAAACGCATACGCCCTTTTTGGCCAACCAAGCAAGCTTGCAAAGGAAATCTGCACTACAATGAAGTCTCACTTCCCCCCGGTCAAAAGGGCCATCTGAAAAAAGTGTAAAATCCAGAAAGGCAGGACAGGCCATGGAGAACTGGGAGCCTTGTTATGCTGATGGGCGGGATGTAAATTGCCAACAACCACTCGGGAGAAGTGTATGGTGTTTCCTGAAACATCTAAAAAACAAAGCAACAGAACCTAGGGCACTTCCACTTATGGTCCTATAGCTTAGGGAAATTAAAATCAAAAAGACACAGCCACCCCAAAGTTTGCAACGGGTCTGTTTACAAGAACCTCGTTTACAGTACAAGTTCAACATCGCAGAAAGTGAAAAATGGAGAAAGAAGTTGTGGTATTTACTTACAAAGCAATATCACTCAGCAATGAAATCTGTGTCATCAGGCCCTTAGCAGCACAATGAGTGGATTCAGGTATGATGATTCTAACTGAAATAAGTCACACAGAAAAAGAAACATCATAAGATATCAGTAATACACGGAATGGAAACTTGGCTACACAGGAACTGAATTACAGAACAGAACAGGGTCACAAATTTAGAAAACCAACTTATGCTTGCTTAAGGGGAAAGGTGAGTTGGGGTGCTGCATAAAACCAGAGATTGAAATGAGCACAGATAAAGTTCCTTAAGCCAAATATGGAATAGACAAGAGCTACTCCTTGCTCAACGAAATGGACTCAACACCGCATATTAAACGCCTAAGAATGTACCTGACTAGTAAGTATCTTAAAAGCTATAGATTGCTATATCTCCGAAAGAGAATCAAGCATATGTACAGGGGCATAAACGCAGCAGTGATAGGATTGGAGAGGTTCGGTGAGCAAATGAAGACCCTTTGAAGTCATATTGCATGGTACCCATTCCACGGGTTTGAACTACCCAGGTTTTAGGTATTCTTCCTTCAGCTAAAACATGCATGTGGAACCCAGAGTATGATCAACCATGTGATCGGGAGACGTGTTCAAATATGTCTCAGTTTTCCTCCCCTGGTACTCGGGTGCAACATTCCAGACGCTTTACTAACACTCTCCCCACTTGGAGAGTCAGCGCCTTTAACTTCCTGTTTGGCACAGTTTGCAATTTCTGCGGAAGATGAACAGGAATAGCGAGAACCAATGAGAGGCTAGCTGGAGGTGTCTGGACGGGCAAATTTAACTCTCATTTCCCACCAGGAAGAGGAAATAACCAAAGGCTCAGCGTGCCGTACCGGAACCAGATTAGGGCCTGAAGCCATCCTGCGGTGTTGCGGCCAGCTCACAAGAAAGCGAGTTGAAGAAAGGAGCTCAGGGGCACTGTAATTCACAAACCTGCAGAGTTATAAATGACAGCTATCGTCCAAAAATAGACTGAAGTAAGGCTGCCAAGAGGACTTGAAAGCGGGGCAGAATTGCAGGAAACCGATTTCAGGAGGTAGACTGGAATTGCATTGAAAGCATAGGAAAAGAGGCAGAACGTCCACAATGATGCACTTGGCCAAAAAGGGCGTATGCGTTTTTTCCTGAATATATTCAGGAAAAAACGCATACGCCCTTTTTGGCCAACCAAGCAAGCTTGCAAAGGAAATCTGCACTACAATGAAGTCTCACTTCCCCCCGGTCAAAAGGGCCATCTGAAAAAAGTGTAAAATCCAGAAAGGCAGGACAGGCCATGGAGAACTGGGAGCCTTGTTATGCTGATGGGCGGGATGTAAATTGCCAACAACCACTCGGGAGAAGTGTATGGTGTTTCCTGAAACATCTAAAAAACAAAGCAACAGAACCTAGGGCACTTCCACTTATGGTCCTATAGCTTAGGGAAATTAAAATCAAAAAGACACAGCCACCCCAAAGTTTGGAACGGCTCTGTTTACAAGAACCTCGTTTACAGTACAAGTTCAACATCGCAGAAAGTGAAAAATGGATAAAGAAGTTGTGGTATTTACTTACAAAGCAATATCACTCAGCAATGAAATCTGTGTCATCAGGCCCTTAGCAGCACAATGAGTGGATTCAGGTATGATGATTCTAACTGAAATAAGTCACACAGAAAAAGAAACATCATAAGATATCAGTAATACACGGAATGGAAACTTGGCTACACAGGAACTGAATTCCAAAACAGAACAGGGTCTCAAATTTAGAAAACCAACTTATGCTTGCTTAAGGGTAAAGGTGAGTTGGGGTGCTGCATAAAACCAGAGATTGAAATGAGCACAGATAAAGTTCCTTAAGCCAAATATGGAATAGACAAGAGCTACTCCTTGCTCAACGAAATGGACTCAACACCGCATATTAAATGCCTAAGAATGTACCTGACTAGTAAGTATCTTAAAACCTATGGATTGCTATGTCTCCGAAAGAGAATCAAGCATGTGTACAGGGGCATAAACGCAGCAGTGATAGGATTGGAGAGGTTCGGTGAGCAAATGAAGACCCTTTGAAGTCATATTGCATGGTACCCATTCCACGGGTCTCAACTCTCCAGGTTTAAGGTATTCTTCCTTCACCTAAAACATGCATGTGGAACACAGAGTATGATCAACCATGTGAACGGGAGACGTGTTCAAATGTGTCTCAGTTTTCGTACCCTGGTACTCGCGTGCAACATTCCAGACGCTTTACTAACACTCTCCCGACTTGGAGAGTCAGTCCCTTTAACCTCCTGTTTGGCCCAGTTTGCAATTTCTGCGGAAGATGAACAGGAATAGCGAGAACCAATGAGAGACTAGCTGGAGGTGTCTGGACGGGCAAATTTAACTCTCATTTCCCACCAGGAAGAGGAATTAACCAAAGGCTCAGCGTGCCATGCCAGAACCAGATTAGGGCCTGAAGCCATCCTGCGGTGTTGCGGCCAGCTCACAAGAAAGCGAGTTGAAGAAAGGAGCTCAGGGGCACTGTAATTCACAAACCTGCAGAGTTATAAATGACAGCTATCGTCCAAAAATAGACTGAAGTAAGGCTGCCAAGAGGACTTGAAAGCGGGGCAGAATTGCAGGAAACCAATTTCAGGAGGTAGACTGGAATTGCATTGAAAGCATAGGAAAAGAGGCAGAACGTCCACAATGATGCACTTGGCCAAAAAGGGCGTATGCGTTTTTTCCTGAATATATTCAGGAAAAAACGCATACGCCCTTTTTGGCCAACCAAGCAAGCTTGCAAAGGAAATCTGCACTACAATGAAGTCTCACTTCCCCCCGGTCAAAAGGGCCATCTGAAAAAAGTGTAAAATCCAGAAAGGCAGGACAGGCCATGGAGAACTGGGAGCCTTGTTATGCTGATGGGCGGGATGTAAATTGCCAACAACCACTCGGGAGAAGTGTATGGTGTTTCCTGAAACATCTAAAAAACAAAGCAACAGAACCTAGGGCACTTCCACTTATGGTCCTATAGCTTAGGGAAATTAAAATCAAAAAGACACAGCCACCCCAAAGTTTGCAACGGCTCTGTTTACAAGAACCTCGTTTACAGTACAAGTTCAACATCGCAGAAAGTGAAAAATGGATAAAGAAGTTGTGGTATTTACTTACAAAGCAATATCACTCAGCAATGAAATCTGTGTCATCAGGCCCTTAGCAGCACAATGAGTGGATTCAGGTATGATGATTCTAACTGAAATAAGTCACACAGAAAAAGAAACATCATAAGATATCAGTAATACACGGAATGAAACTTGGCTACACAGGAACTGAATTACAGAACAGAACAGGGTCTCAAATTTAGAAAACCAACTTATGCTTGCTTAAGGGTAAAGGTGAGTTGGGGTGCTGCATAAAACCAGAGATTGAAATGAGCACAGATAAAGTTCCTTAAGTCAAATATGGAATAGACAAGAGCTACTCCTTGCTCAACGAAATGGACTCAACACCGCATATTAAACGCCTAAGAATGTACCTGACTAGTAAGTATCTTAAAACCTATGGATTGCTATGTCTCCAAAAGAGAATCAAGCATGTGTACAGGGGCATAAACGCAGCAGTGATAGGATTGGAGAGGTTCGGTGAGCAAATGAAGACCCTTTGAAGTCATATTGCATGGTACCCATTCCACGGGTTTCAACTACCCAGGTTTAAGGTATTCTTCCTTCAGCTAAAACATGCATGTGGAACCTAGAGTATGATCAACCATGTGATCGGGAGATGTGTTCAAATATGTCTCAGTTTTCGTACCCTGGTACTCGGGTGCAACATTCCAGACGCTTTACTAACACTCTCCCGACTTGGAGAATCAGTCCCTATAACCTCCTGTTTGGCCCAGTTTGCAATTTCTGCGGAAGATGAACAGGAATAGCGAGAACCAATGAGAGACTAGCTGGAGGTGTCTGGACGGGCAAATTTAACTCTCATTTCCCACCAGGAAGAGGAATTAACCAAAGGCTCAGCGTGCCGTGCCGGAACCAGATTAGGGCCTGAAGCCGTCCTGCGGTGTTGCGGCCAGCTCACAAGAAAGCGAGTTGAAGAAAGGAGCTCAGGGGCACTGTAATTCACAAACCTGCAGAGTTATAAATGACAGCTATCGTCCAAAAATAGACTGAAGTAAGGCTGCCAAGAGGACTTGAAAGCAGGGCAGAATTGCAGGAAACCGATTTCAGGAGGTAGACTGGAATTGCATTGAAAGCATAGGAAAAGAGGCAGAACGTCCACAATGATGCACTTGGCCAAAAAGGGCGTATGCGTTTTTTCCTGAATATATTCAGGAAAAAACGCATACGCCCTTTTTGGCCAACCAAGCAAGCTTGCAAAGGAAATGTGCACTACAATGAAGTCTCACTTCCCCCCGGTCAAAAGGGCCATCTGAAAAAAGTGTAAAATCCAGAAAGGCAACAGGCCATTGAGAACTGGGAGCCTTGTTATGCTGATGGGCGGGATGTAAATTGCCAACAGACACTTGAGAGAAGTGTATGGTGTTTCCTGAAACATCTAAAAAACAAAACAACAGAGCCTAGGGCACTGCCACTTATGGTCCTATAGCTTAGGGAAATTAAAATCAAAAAGACACAGCCACCCCAATGTTTGGAAGGGCTCTGTTTACAAGAACCTCGTTTACAGTACAAGTTCAACATCGCAGAAAGTGAAAAATGGATAAAGAAGTTGTGGTATTCACTTACAAAGCAATATCACTCAGCAATGAAATCTATGTCATCAGGCCCTTAGCAGCACAATGAGTGGATTCAGGTATGATGATTCTAACTGAAATAAGTCACACAGAAAAAGAAACATCATAAGATATCAGTAATATACGGAATGGAAACTTGGCTACACAGGAACTGAATTACAGAACAGAACAGGGTCTCAATTTTAGAAAACCAACTTATGCTTGCTTCAGGGTAAAGGTGAGTTGGGGTGCTGCATAAAACCAGAGATTGAAATGAGCACAGATAAAGTTCCTTAAGTCAAATATGGAATAGACAAGATCTACTCCTTGCTCAACGAAATGGACTCAAAACCCCATATTAAACGCCTAAGAATGTACCTGACTAGTAAGTATGTTAAAAGCTATAGATTGCTATGTCTCCGAAAGAGAATCAAGCATGTGTACAGGGGCATAAACGCAGCAGTGATAGGATTGGAGAGGTTCAGTGAGCAAATGAAGACCCTTTGAAGTCATATTGCATGGTACCCATTACACGGGTCTCAACTCTCCAGGTTTAAGGTATTCTTCCTTCAGCTAAAACATGCATGTGGAACCTAGAGTATGATCAACCATGTGATCGGGAGACGTGTTCAAATATGTCTCAGTTTTCGTACCCTGGTACTCGGGTGCAACATTCCAGATGCTTTACTAACACTCTCCCGACTTGGAGAGTCAGTCCCTTTAACCTCCTGTTTGGCCCAGTTTGCAATTTCTGCGGAAGATGAACAGGAATAGCGAGAACCAATGAGAGACTAGCTGGAGGTTTCTGAACGGGCAAATTTAACTCTCATTTCCCACCAGGAAGAGGAATTAACCAAAGGCTCAGCATGCCGTGCCGGAACCAGATTAGGGCCTGAAGCCATCCTGCGGTGTTGCGGCCAGGTCACAAGAAAGCGAGTTGAAGAAAGGAGCTCAGGGGCACTGTAATTCACAAACCTGCAGAGTTATAAATGACAGCTATCGTCCAAAAATAGACTGAAGTAAGGCTGCCAAGAGGACTTGAAAGCGGGGCAGAATTGCAGGAAACCGATTTCAGGAGGTAGACTGGAATTGCATTGAAAGCATAGGAAAAGAGGCAGAACGTCCACAATGATGCACTTGGCCAAAAAGGGCGTATGCGTTTTTTCCTGAATATATTCAGGAAAAAAACGCATACGCACTTTTTGGCGAACCAAGCAAGCTTGCAAAGGAAATCTGCGCTACAATGAAGTCTCACTTCCCCCCGGTCAAAAGGGCCATCTGAAAAATGTGTAAAATCCAGAAAGGCAGGACAGGCCATGGAGAACTGGGAGCCTTGTTATGCTGATGGGCGGGATGTAAATTGCCAACAGACACTCGGGAGAAGTGTATGGTGTTTCCTGAAACATCTAAAAAACAAAGCAACAGAGCCTAGGGCACTTCCACTTATGGTCCTATAGCTTAGGGAAATTAAAATCAAAAAGACACAGCCACCCCAAAGTTTGGGACGCCTCTGTTTACAAGAACCTCATTTACCATACAAGTTCAATATCACAGAAAGTGAAAAATGGATAAAGAACTTGTGGTACTTACGTACAATGCAGTATCACTCAGCAATGAAATCTATGTCATCAGGCCCGTAGCAGCATAATGAGTGGATTCAGGTACGATGATTCTAACTGAAATAAGTCACACAGAAAAAGAAACATCAAAAGATATCACTAATACACGGAATGTAAACGTGGCTACACAGGAACTGAATTCCAAAACAGAACAGGGTCTCAAATTTAGAAAAGCAACTTATGCTTGCTTAAGGGGAAAGGTGAGTTGGGGTGCTGCATAAAACCAGAGATTGAAATGAGCACAGATAAAGTTCCTTAAGCCAAATATGGAACAGACAAGAGCTACTCCTTGCTCAACGAAATGAACTCAACACCCCATATTAAACGCCTAAGAATGTACCTGACTAGTAAGTATCTTAAACCTAGGGATTGCTATGTCTCCGAAAGAGAATCAAGCGTGTGTACTGGGGCATAAACGCAGCAGTGATAGGATTGGAGAGGTTTGGTGAGCAAATGAAGACCCTTTGAAGTCATATTGCACGGTACCCATTCCACGGGTCTCAACTCTCCAGGTTTAAGGTATTCTTCCTTCAGCTAAAACATGCATGTGGAACCCAGAGTATGATCAACCATGTGATCGGGAGACGTGTTCAAATATGTCTCAGTTTTCATACCCTGGTACTCGGGTGCAACATTCCAGACGCTTTACTAACACTCTCCCGACTTGGACAGTCAGTGCCTTTAACCTCCTGTTTGGCCCAGTTTGCAATTTCTGCGGAAGATGAATAGGAATAGGGAGAACCAATGAGAGACTAGCTGGAGGTGTCTGGACGGGCAAATTTAACTCTCATTTCCCACCAGGAAGAGGAAATAACCAAAGGCTCAGCGTGCCGTGCCGGAACCAGATTAGGGCCTGAAGCCATCCTGCGGTGTTGCGGCCAGCTCACAAGAAAGCGAGTTGAAGAAAGGAGCTCAGGGGCACTGTAATTCACAAACCTGCAGAGTTATAAATGACAGCTATCGTCCAAAAATAGACTGAAGTAAGGCTGCCAAGAGGACTTGAAAGCGGGGCAGAATTGCAGGAAACCGATTTCAGGAGGTAGACTGGAATTGCATTGAAAGCATAGGAAAAGAGGCAGAACGTCCACAATGATGCACTTGGCCAAAAAGGGCGTATGCGTTTTTTCCTGAATATATTCAGGAAAAAACGCATACGCCCTTTTTGGCCAACCAAGCAAGCTTGCAAAGGAAATCTGCACTACAATGAAGTCTCACTTCCCCCCGGTCAAAAGGGCCATCTGAAAAAAGTGTAAAATCCAGAAAGGCAGGACAGGCCATGGAGAACTGGGAGCCTTGTTATGCTGATGGGCGGGATGTAAATTGCCAACAACCACTCGGGAGAAGTGTATGGTGTTTCCTGAAATATCTAAAAAACAAAGCAACAGAACCTAGGGCACTTCCACTTATGGTCCTATAGCTTAGGGAAATTAAAATCAAAACGACACAGCCACCCCAAAGTTTGGAACGGCTCTGTTTACAAGAACCTCATTTACAGTACAAGTTCAACATCGCAGAAAGTGAAAAATGGAGAAAGAAGTTGTGGTATTTACTTACAAAGCAATATCACACAGCAATGAAATCTCTGTCATCAGGCCCTTAGCAGCACAATGAGTGGATTCAGGTATGATGATTCTAACTGAAATAAGTCACACAGAAAAAGAAACATCATAAGATATCACTAATACACGGAATGTAACTTGGCTACACAGGAACTGCATTCCAAAACAGAACAGGGTCTCAAATTTAGAAAACCAACTTATGCTTGCTTAAGGGTAAAGGTGAGTTGGGGTGCTGCTTAAAACCAGAGATTGAAATGAGCACAGATAAAGTTCCTTAAGCCAAATATGGAATAGACAAGAGCTACTCCTTGCTCAACGAAATGGACTCAAAACCCCATATTAAACGCCTAAGAATGTACCTGACTAGTAAGTATCTTAAAACCTATGGATTGCTATGTCTCCAAAAGAGAATCAAGCGTGTGTACAGGGCCATAAACGCAGCAGTGATAGGATTGGAGAGGTTCGGTGAGCAAATGAAGACCCTTTGAAGTCATATTGCATGGTACCAATTACACGGGTCTCAACTCTCCAGGTTTAAGGTATTCTTCCTTCAGCTAAAACATGCATGTGGAACCCAGAGTATGATCAACCATGTGATCGGGAGACATGTTCAAATATGTCTCAGTTTTCCTCCCCTGGTACTCGGGTGCAACATTCCAGACGCTTTACTAACACTCTCCCCACTTGGAGAGTCAGCGCCTTTAACCTCCTGTTTGGCGCAGTTTGCTATTTCTGCGGAAGATGAACAGGAATAGCGAGAACCAATGAGCGGTTAGCTGGAGGTGTCTGGACCGGCAAATTTAACTCTCATTTCCCACCAGGAAGAGGAATTAACCAAAGGCTCAGCGTGCCGTGCCGGAACCAGATTAGGGCCTGAAGCCATCCTGCGGTGTTGCGGCGAGCTCAAAAGAAAGCGAGTTGAAGAAAGGAGCTCAGGGGCACTGTAATTCACAAACCTGCAGAGTTATAAATGACAGCTATCGTCCAAAAATAGACTGAAGTAAGGCTGCCAAGAGGACTTGAAAGCGGGGCAGAATTGCAGGAAACCGATTTCAGGAGGTAGACTGGAATTGCATTGAAAGCATAGGAAAAGAGGCAGAACGTCCACAATGATGCACTTGGCCAAAAAGGGCGTATGCGTTTTTTCCTGAATATATTCAGGAAAAAACGCATACGCCCTTTTTGGCCAACCAAGCAAGCTTGCAAAGGAAATCTGCACTACAATGAAGTCTCACTTCCCCCCGGTCAAAAGGGCCATCTGAAAAAAGTGTAAAATCCAGAAAGGCAGGACAGGCCATGGAGAACTGGGAGCCTTGTTATGCTGATGGGCGGGATGTAAATTGCCAACAACCACTCGGGAGAAGTGTATGGTGTTTCCTGAAACATCTAAAAAACAAAGCAACAGAACCTAGGGCACTTCCACTTATGGTCCTATAGCTTAGGGAAATTAAAATCAAAAAGAAACAGCCACCCCAAAGTTTGCAACGGCTCTGTTTACAAGAACCTCGTTTACAGTACAAGTTCAACATCGCAGAAAGTGAAAAATGGAGAAAGAAGTTGTGGTATTTACTTACAAAGCAATATCACTCAGCAATGAAATCTGTGTCATCAGGCCCTTAGTAGCACAATGAGTGGATTCAGGTATGATGATTCTAACTGAAATAAGTCACACAGAAAAAGAAATATCATAAGATATCAGTAATACACTGAATGTAAACTTGGCTACACAGGAACTGAATTACAGAACAGAACAGGGTCTCAAATTTAGAAAACCAACTTATTCTTGCTTTAGGGTAAAGGTGAGTTGGGGTGCTGCATAAAACCAGAGATTGAAATGAGCACAGATAAAGTTCCTTAAGCCAAATATGGAATAGACAAGAGCTACTCCTTGCTCAACGAAATGGACTCAACACCCCATATTAAACGCCTAAGAATGTACCTGACTAGTAAGTATCTTAAAACCTATGGATTGCTATGTCTCCGAAAGAGAATCAAGCATGTGTACAGGGGCATAAACGCAGCAGTGATAGGATTGGAGAGGTTCGGTGAGCAAATGAAGACCCTTTGAGGTCATATTGCATGGTACCCATTCCACGGGTTTCAACTACCCAGGTTTAAGGTATTCTTCCTTCAGCTAAAACATGCATGTGGAACCTAGAGTATGATCAACCATGTGATCGGGAGACGTGTTCAAATATGTCTCACTTTTCGTACCCTGGTACTCGGGTGCAACATTCCAGACGCTTTACTAACACTCTCCCGACTTGGAGAGTCAGTCCCTTTAACCTCCTGTTTGGCCCAGTTTGCAATTTCTGCGGAAGATGAACAGGAATAGCGAGAACCAATGAGAGGCTAGCTGGAGGTGTCTGGACCGGCAAATTTAACTCTCATTTCCCACCAGGAAGAGGAATTAACCAAAGGCTCAGCGTGCCGTGCCGGAACCAGATTAGGGCCTGAAGCCATCCTGCGGTGTTGCGGCCAGCTCAAAAGAAAGCGAGTTGAAGAAAGGAGCTCAGGGGCACTGTAATTCACAAACCTGCAGAGTTATAAATGACAGCTATCGTCCAAAAATAGACTGAAGTAAGGCTGCCAAGAGGACTTGAAAGCGGGGCAGAATTGCAGGAAACCGATTTCAGGAGGTAGACTGGAATTGCACTGAAAGCATAGGAAAAGAGGCAGAACGTCCACAATGATGCACTTGGCCAAAAAGGGCATATGCGTTTTTTCCTGAATATATTCAGGAAAAAACGCATACGCCCTTTTTGGCCAACCAAGCAAGCTTGCAAAGGAAATCTGCACTACAATGAAGTCTCACTTCCCCCCGGTCAAAAGGGCCATCTGAAAAAAGTGTAAAATCCAGAAAGGCAGGACAGGCCATGGAGAACTGGGAGCCTTGTTTGCTGAAGGGCAGGATGTAAATTGCCAACAACCACTCGGGAGAAGTGTATGGTGTTTCCTGAAACATCTAAAAAACAAAGCAACAGAGCCTAGGGCACTGCCACTTATGGTCCTATAGCTTAGGGAATTTAAAATCAAAAAGACACAGCCACCCCAAAGTTTGGAACGGCTCTGTTTACAAGAACCTCGTTTACAGTACAAGTTCAACATCGCAGAAAGTGAAAAATGGATAAAGAAGTTGTGGTATTTACTTACAAAACAACATCACTCAGCAATGAAATCTGTGTCATCAGGCCCTTAGCAGCACAATGAGTGGATTCAGGTATGATGATTCTAACTGAAATAAGTCACACAGAAAAAGAAACATCATAAGATATCAGTAATACACGGAATGTAAACTTGGCTACACAGGAACTGAATTACAGAACAGAACAGTGTCTCAAATTTAGAAAACCAACTTATGCTTGCTTAAGGGGAAAGGTGAGTTGGGGTGCTGCATAAAACCAGAGATTGAAATGAGCACTGATAAAGTTCCTTAAGCCAAATATGGAATAGACAAGAGCTACTCCTTGCTCAACGAAATGGACTCAACACCGCATATTAAACGACTAAGAATGTACCTGACAAGTAAGTATCTTAAAATCTATAGATTGCTATGTCTCCGAAAGAGAATCAAGCATGTGTACAGGGGCATAAACGCAGCAGTGATAGGATTGGAGAGGTTCGGTGAGCAAATGAAGACCCTTTGACGTCATATTGCATGGTACCCATTCCACGGGTTTCAACTACCCAGGTTTTAGGTATTCTTCCTTCAGCTAAAACATGCATGTAGAACCCAGAGTATGATCAACCATGTGATCGGGAGACATGTTCAAATATGTCTCAGTTTGCCTCCCCTGGGACTCGGGTGCAACATTCCAGACGCTTTACTAACACTCTCCCCACTTGGAGAATCAGTGCCTTAAACCTCCTGTTTGGCCCAGTTTGCAATTTCTGCGGAAGATGAACAGGAATAGCGAGAACCAATGAGAGGCTAGCTGGAGGTGTCTGGACGGGCAAATTTAACTCTCATTTCCCACCAGGAAGAGGAAATAACCAAAGGCTCAGCATGCCATACCGGAACCAGATTAGGGCCTGAAGCCATCCTGCGGTGTTGCGGCCAGCTCAAAAGAAAGCGAGTTGAAGAAATGAGCTCACAGGCACTGTAATTCACAAACCTGCAGAGTTATAAATGACAGCTATCGTCCAAAAATAGACTGAAGTAAGGCTGCCAAGAGGACTTGAAAGCGGGGCAGAATTGCAGGAAACCGATTTCAGGAGGTAGACTGGAATTGCATTGAAAGCATAGGAAAAGAGGCAGAACGTCCACAATGATGCACTTGGCCAAAAAGGGCGTATGCGTTTTTTCCTGAATATATTCAGGAAAAAACGCATACGCCCTTTTTGGCCAACCAAGCAAGCTTGCAAAGGAAATCTGCACTACAATGAAGTCTCACTTCCCCCCGGTCAAAAGGGCCATCTGAAAAAAGTGTAAAATCCAGAAAGGCAGGACAGGCCATGGAGAACTGGGAGCCTTGTTATGCTGATGGGCGGGATGTAAATTGCCAACAACCACTCGGGAGAAGTGTATGGTGTTTCCTGAAACATCTAAAAAACAAAGCAACAGAACCTAGGGCACTTCCACTTATGGTCCTATAGCTTAGGGAAATTAAAATCAAAAAGACACAGCCACGCCAAAGTTTGGAACGGCTCTGTTTACAAGAACCTCGTTTACAGTACAAGTTCAACATCGCAGAAAGTGAAAAATGGAGAAAGAAGTTGTGGTATTTACTTACAAAGCAATATCACTCAGCAATGAAATCTGTGTCATCAGGCCCTTAGCAGCACAATGAGTGGATTCAGGTATGATGATTCTAACTGAAATAAGTCACACAGAAAAAGAAACATCATAAGATATCAGTAATACACGGAATGTAAACTTGGCTACACAGGAACTGAATTACAGAACAGAACAGAGTCTCAAATTTAGAAAACCAACTTATGCTTGCTTAAGGGTAAAGGTGAGTTGGGGTGCTGCATAAAACCAGAGATTGAAAGGAGCACAGATAAATTTCCTTAAGTCAAATATGGAATAGACAAGAGCTACTCCTTGCTCAACGAAATGGACTCAACACCGCATATTAAACGCCTAAGAATGTACCTGACTAGTAAGTATCTTAAAACCTATGGATTGCTATGTCTCCGAAAGAGAATCAAGCATGTGTACAGGGGCATAAACGCAGCAGTGATAGGATTGGAGAGGTTCGGTGAGCAAATGAAGACCCTTTGAAGTCATATTGCATGGTACCCATTACACGGGTCTTAACTCTCCAGGTTTAAGGTATTCTTCCTTCAGCTAAAACATGCATGCGGAACCCAAGTATGATCAACCATGTGAACGGGAGACGTGTTCAAATATGTCTCAGTTTTCCTCCCCTGGTACTCGGGTGCAACATTCCAGACGCTTTACTAACACTCTCCCCACTTGGAGAGTCAGTCCCTTTAACCTCCTGTTTGGCTCAGTTTGCAATTTCTGCGGAAGATGAACAGGAATAGCGAGAACCAATGAGAGACTAGCTGGAGGTGTCTGGACGGGCAAATTTAACTCTCATTTCCCACCAGGAAGAGGAAATAACCAAAGGCTCAGCGTGCCGTGCCGGAACCAGATTAGGGCCTGAAGCCATCCTGCGGTGTTGCGCCAGGTCACAAGAAAGCAAGTTGAAGAAAGGAGCTCAGGGGCACTGTAATTCACAAACCTGCAGAGTTATAAATGACAGCTATCGTCCAAAAATAGACTGAAGTAAGGCTGCCAAGAGGACTTGAAAGCGGGGCAGAATTGCAGGAAACCAATTTCAGGAGGTAGACTGGAATTGCATTGAAAGCATAGGAAAAGAGGCAGAACGTCCACAATGATGCACTTGGCCAAAAAGGGCGTATGCGTTTTTTCCTGAATATATTCAGGAAAAAACGCATACGCCCTTTTTGGCCAACCAAGCAAGCTTGCAAAGGAAATCTGCACTACAATGAAGTCTCACTTCCCCCCAGTCAAAAGGGCCATCTGAAAAAAGTGTAAAATCCAGAAAGGCAGGACAGGCCATGGAGAACTGGGAGCCTTGTTATGCTGATGGGCGGGATGTAAATTGCCAACAGACATTCGGAGGAAGTGTATGGTGTTTCCTGAAACATCTAAAAAACAAAGCAACAGAGCCTAGGGCACTGCCACTTATGGTCCTATAGCTTAGGGAAATTAAAATCAAAAAGACACAGCCACCCCAAAGTTTGGGACGCCTCTGTTTACAAGAACCTCGTTTACAGTACAAGTTCAACATCGCAGAAAGTGAAAAATGGATAAAGAAGTTGTGGTATTTACTTACAAAGCAATATCACTCAGCAATGAAAACTGTGTCATCAGGCCCTTAGCAGCACAATGAGTGGATTCAGGTATGATGATTCTAACTGAAATAAGTCACACAGAAAAAGAAACATCATAAGATATCAGTAATACACGGAATGTAAACTTGGCTACACAGGAACTGAATTACAGAACAGAACAGGGTCTCAAATTTAGAAAACCAACTTATTCTTGCTTTAGGGTAAAGGTGAGTTGGGGTGCTGCATAAAACCAGAGATTGAAATGAGCACAGATAAAGTTCCTTAAGCCAAATATGGAATAGACAAGAGCTACTCCTTGCTCAACGAAATGGACTCGACACCCCATATTAAACGCCTAAGAATGTACCTGACTAGTAAGTATCTTAAAACCTATGGATTGCTATGTCTCCGAAAGAGCATCAAGCATGTGTACAGGGACATAAACGCAGCAGTGATAGGATTGGAGAGGTTCGGTGAGCAAATGAAGACCCTTTGAAGTCATATTGCATGGTACCCATTCCACGGGTTTCAAATACCCAGGTTTAAGGTATTCTTCCTTCAGCTAAAACATGCATGTGTAACCTAGAGTATGATCAACCATGTGATCGGGAGACGTGTTCAAATATGTCTCAGTTTTCGTACCCTGGTACTCGGGTGCAACATTCCAGACGCTTTACTAACACTCTCCCCACTTGGAGAGTCAGTCCCTTTAACCTCCTGTTTGGCCCAGTTTGCAATTTCTGCGGAAGATGAACAGGAATAGCGAGAACCAATGAGAGGCTAGCTGGAGGTGTCTGGACGGGCAAATTTAACTCTCATTTCCCACCAGGAAGAGGAATTAACCAAAGGCTCAGCGTGCCGTGCCAGAACCAGATTAGGGCCTGAAGCCATCCTGCGGTGTTGCGGCCAGCTCACAAGAAAGCGAGTTGAAGAAAGGAGCTCAGGGGCACTGTAATTCACAAACCTGCAGAGTTATAAATGACAGCTATCGTCCAAAAATAGACTGAAGTAAGGCTGCCAAGAGGACTTGAAAGCGGGGCAGAATTGCAGGAAACCGATTTCAGGAGGTAGACTGGAATTGCATTGAAAGCATAGGAAAAGAGGCAGAACGTCCACAATGATGCACTTGGCCAAAAAGGGCGTATGCGTTTTTTCCTGAATATATTCAGGAAAAAACGCATACGCCCTTTTTGGCCAACCAAGCAAGCTTGCAAAGGAAATCTGCACTACAATGAAGTCTCACTTCCCCCCGGTCAAAAGGGCCATCTGAAAAAAGTGTAAAATCCAGAAAGGCAGGACAGGCCATGGAGAACTGGGAGCCTTGTTATGCTGATGGGCGGGATGTAAATTGCCAACAGACACTCGGGAGAAGTGTATGGTGTTTCCTGAAACATCTAAAAAACAAAGCAACAGAGCCTAGGGCACTGCCACTTATGGTCCTATAGCTTAGGGAAATTAAAATCAAAAAGACACAGCCACCCCAAAGTTTGCAACGGCTCTGTTTACAAGAACTTCGTTTACAGTACAAGTTCAACATCACAGAAAGTGAAAAATGGATAAAGAAGTTGTGGTATTTACTTACAAAGCAATATCACTCAGCAATGAAATCTGTGTCATCAGGCCCTTAGCAGCACAATGAGTGGATTCAGGTATGATGATTCTAACTGAAATAAGTCACACAGAAAAAGAAACATCATAAGATATCTGTAATACACGGAATGTAAACTTGGCTACACAGGAACTGAATTACAGAACAGAACAGGGTCTCAAATTTAGAAAACCAACTTATGCTTGCTTAAGGGTAAAGGTGAGTTGGGGTGCTGCATAAAACCAGAGATTGAAATGAGCACAGATAAAGTTCCTTAAGCCAAATATGGAATAGACAAGAGCTACTCCTTGCTCAACGAAATGGACTCAACACCCCATATTAAACGCCTAAGAATGTACCTGACTAGTAAGTATCTTAAAACCTATGGATTGCTATGTCTCCGAAAGAGAATCAAGCATGTGTACAGGGGCATAAACGCAGCAGTGATAGGATTGGAGAGGTTCGGTGAGCAAATGAAGACCCTTTGAAGTCATATTGCATGGTACCCATTCCACGGGTTTCAACTACCCAGGTTTAAGGTATTCTTCCTTCAGCTAAAACATGCATGTGGAACCTAGAGTATGATCAACCATGTGATCGGGAGACGTGTTCAAATATGTCTCAGTTTTCCTCCCCTGGTACTCGGGTGCAACATTCCAGACGCTTTACTAACACTCTCCCGACTTGGAGAGTCAGTCCCTTTAACCTCCTGTTTGGCCCAGTTTGCAATTTCTGCGGAAGATGAACAGGAATAGCGAGAACCAATGAGAGGCTAGCTGGAGGTGTCTGGACCGGCAAATTTAACTCTCATTTCCCACCAGGAAGAGGAAATAACCAAAGGCTCAGCATGCCGTGCCGGAACCAGATTAGGGCCTGAAGCCATCCTGCGGTGTTGCGGCCAGGTCACAAGAAAGCAAGTTGAAGAAAGGAGCTCAGGGGCACTGTAATTCACAAACCTGCAGAGTTATAAATGACAGCAATCGTCCAAAAATAGACTGAAGTAAGGCTGCCAAGAGGACTTGAAAGCGGGGCAGAATTGCAGGAAACCGATTTCAGGAGGTAGACTGGAATTGCATTGAAAGCATAGGAAAAGAGGCAGAACGTCCACAATGATGCACTTGGCCAAAAGGGGCGTATGCATTTTTTCCTGAATATATTCAGGAAAAAACGCATACGCCCTTTTTGGCCAACCAAGCAAGCTTGCAAAGGAAATCTGCACTACAATGAAGTCTCACTTCCCCCCGGTCAAAAGGGCCATCTGAAAAAAGTGTAAAATCCAGAAAGGCAACAGGCCATTGAGAACTGGGAGCCTTGTTATGCTGATGGGCGGGATGTAAATTGCCAACAGACACTTGGGAGAAGTGTATGGTGTTTCCTGAAACATCTAAAAAACAAAGCAACAGAGCCTAGGGCACTTCCACTTATGGTCCTATAGCTTAGGGAAATTAAAATCAAAAAGACACAGCCACCCCAAAGTTTGGGAAGGCTCTGTTTACAAGAACCTCGTTTACAGTACAAGTTCAACATCGCAGAAAGTGAAAAATGGATAAAGAAGTTGTGGTATTCACTTACAAAGCAATATCACTCAGCAATGAAATCAATGTCATCAGGCCCTTAGCAGCACAATGAGTGGATTCAGGTATGATGATTCTAACTGAAATAAGTCACACAGAAAAAGAAACATCATAAGATATCAGTAATACACGGAATGGAAACTTGGCTACACAGGAACTGAATTACAGAACAGAACAGGGTCTCAAATTTAGAAAACCAACTTATGCTTGCTTAAGGGTAAAGGTGAGTTGGGGTGCTGCATAAAACCAGAGATTGAAATGAGCACAGATAAAGTTCCTTAAGCCAAATATGGAATAGACAAGAGCTACTCCTTGCTCAACGAAATGGACTCAACACCGCATATTAAACGCCTAAGAATGTACCTGACTAGTAAGTATCTTAAAACCTATAGATTGCTATGTCTCCGAAAGAGAATCAAGCATGTGTACAGGGGCATAAACGCAGCAGTGATAGGATTGGAGAGGTTCGGTGAGCAAATGAAGACCCTTTGAAGTCATATTGCATGGTACCCATTCCACGGGTCTCAACTCTCCAGGTTTAAGGTATTCTTCCTTCAGCTAAAACATGCATGTGGAACCCAGAGTATGATCAACCATGTGAACGGGAGACGTGTTCAAATATGTCTCAGTTTTCCTCCCCTGGTACTCGGGTGCAACATTCCAGACGCTTTACTAACACTCTCCCCACTTGGAGAGTCAGCGCCTTTAACCTCCTGTTTGGCCCAGTTTGCAATTTCTGCGGAAGATGAACAGGAATAGCGAGAACCAATGAGAGACTAGCTGGAGGTGTCTGGACGGGCAAATTTAACTCTCATTTCCCACCAGGAAGAGGAATTAACCAAAGGCTCAGCGTGCCATGCCAGAACCAGATTAGGGCCTGAAGCCATCCTGCAGAGTTGCGGCCAGGTCACAAGAAAGCGAGTTGAAGAAAGGAGCTCAGGGGCACTGTAATTCACAAACCTGCAGAGTTATAAATGACAGCTATCGTCCAAAAATAGACTGAAGTAAGGCTGCCAAGAGGACTTGAAAGCGGGGCAGAATTGCAGGAAACCGATTTCAGGAGGTAGACTGGAATTGCATTGAAAGCATAGGAAAAGAGGCAGAACGTCCACAATGATGCACTTGGCCAAAAAGGGCGTATGCGTTTTTTCCTGAATATATTCAGGAAAAAACGCATACGCCCTTTTTGGCCAACCAAGCAAGCTTGCAAAGGAAATCTGCACTACAATGAAGTCTCACTTCCCCCCCGGTCAAAAGGGCCATCTGAAAAAAGTGTAAAATCCAGAAAGGGAGGACAGGCCATGGAGAACTGGGAGCCTTGTTATGCTGATGGGCGGGATGTAAATTGCCAACAGACACTCGGGAGAAGTGTATGGTGTTTCCTGAAACATCTAAAAAACAAAGCAACAGAGCCTAGGGCACTGCCACTTATGGTCCTATAGCTTAGGGAAATTAAAATCAAAAAGACACAGCCACCCCAAAGTTTGGGACGCCTCTGTTTACAAGAACCTCGTTTACAGTACAAGTTCAACATCGCAGAAAGTGAAAAATGGATAAAGAAGTTGTGGTATTTACTTACAAAGCAATATCACTCAGCAATGAAATCTATGTCATCAGGCCCTTAGCTGCACAATGAGTGGATTCAGGTATGATGATTCTAACTGAAATAAGTCACACAGAAAAAGAAACATCATAAGATATCAGTAATACACGGAATGGAAACTTGGCTACACAGGAACTGAATTACAGAACAGAACAGGGTCTCAAATTTAGAAAACCAACTTATGCTTGCTTAAGGGTAAAGGTGAGTTGGGATGCTGCCTAAAACCAGAGATTGAAATGAGCACAGATAAAGTTCCTTAAGCCAAATATGGAATAGACAAGAGCTACTCCTTGCTCAACGAAATGGACTCAACACCGCATATTAAACGCCTAAGAATGTACCTGACTAGTAAGTATCTTAAAACCTATGGATTGCTATGTCTCCGAAAGAGAATCAAGCATGTGTACAGGGGCATAAACGCAGCAGTGATAGGATTGGAGAGGTTCGGTGAGCAAATGAAGACCCTTTGAAGTCATATTGCATGGTACCCTTTCCACGGGTTTCAACTACCCAGGTTTAGGGTATTCTTCCTTCAGCTAAAACATGCATGTGGAACCCAGAGTATGATGAACCATGTGATCGGGAGACGTGTTCAAATATGTCTCAGTTTTCGTACCCTGGTACTCGGGTGCAACATTCCAGATGCTTTACTAACACTCTCCCGACTTGGAGAGTCAGTCCCTTTAACCTCCTGTTTGGCCCAGTTTGCAATTTCTGCGGAAGATGAACAGGAATAGCGAGAACCAATGAGAGACTAGCTGGAGGTGTCTGGACGGGCGAATTTAACTCTCATTTCCCACCAGGAAGAGGAAATAACCAAAGGCTCAGCGTGCCGTACCGGAACCAGATTAGGGCCTGAAGCCATCCTGCGGTGTTGCGGCCAGCTCAAAAGAAAGCGAGTTGAAGAAAGGACCTCAGGGGCACTGTAATTAACAAACCTGCAGAGTTATAAATGACAGCTATCGTCCAAAAATAGACTGAAGTAAGGCTGCCAAGAGGACTGGAAAGCGGGGCAGAATTGCAGGAAACCGATTTCAGGAGGTAGACTGGAATTGCATTGAAAGCATAGGAAAAGAGGCAGAACGTCCACAATGATGCACTTGGCCAAAAAGGGCGTATGCGTTTTTTCCTGAATATATTCAGGAAAAAACGCATACGCCCTTTTTGGCCAACCAAGCAAGCTTGCAAAGGAAATCTGCACTACAATGAAGTCTCACTTCCCCCTGGTCAAAAGGGCCATCTGAAAAAAGTGTAAAATCCAGAAAGGCAGGACAGGCCATGGAGAACTGGGAGCCTTGTTATGCTGATGGGCGGGATGTAAACTGCCAACAACCACTCGGGAGAAGTGTATGGTGTTTCCTGAAACATCTAAAAAACAAAGCAACAGAACCTAGGGCACTTCCACTTATGGTCCTATAGCTTAGGGAAATTAAAATCAAAAAGACACAGCCACCCCAAAGTTTGGAATGGCTCTGTTTACAAGAACCTCGTTTACAGTACAAGTTCAACATCGCAGAAAGTGAAAAATGGATAAAGAAGTTGTGGTATTTACTTACAAAGCAATATCACTCAGCAATGAAATCTGTGTCATCAGGCCCTTAGCAGCACAATGAGTGGATTCAGGTATGATGATTCGAACTGAAATAAGTCACACAGAAAAGAAACATCATAAGGTATCACTAATACACAGAATGTGAACTTGGCTACACATAAACTGAATTACAAAACAGAACAGTGTCTCAAGTTTAGAAAACCAATTTATGCTTGCTTAAGGGGGAAGGTGAGTTGGGGTGCTGCATAAAACCAGAGATTGAAATGAGCACAGATAAAGTTCCTTAAGCCAAATATGGAATAGACAAGAGCTACTCCTTGCTCAACGAAATGGACTCAACACCCCATATTAAACGCCTAAGAATGTACCTGACTAGTAAGTATCTTAAAACCTATGGATTGCTATGTCTCCAAAAGAGAATCAAGCGTGTGTACACGGGCATAAACGCAGCAGTGATAGGATTGGAGAGGTTCGGTGAGCAAATGAAGACCCTTTGAAGTCATATTGCATGGTACCCATTCCACGGGTCTCAACTCTCCAGGTTTAAGGTATTCTTCCTTTAGGTAAAACATGCATGTGGAACCCAGAGTATGATCAACCATGTGAACGGGAGACGTGTTCAAATATGTCTCAGTTTTCCTCCCCTGGTACTCGGGTGCAACATTCCAGACGCTTTACTAACACTCTCCCGACTTGGAGAGTCAGCGCCTTTAACCTCCTGTTTGGCCCAGTTTGCAAATTCTGCGGAAGATGAACAGGAATAGGGAGAACCAATGAGAGACTAGCTGCAGGTGTCTGGACGGGCAAATTTAACTCTCATTTCCCACCAGGAAGAGGAAATAACCAAAGGCTCAGCGTGCCGTGCCGGAACCAGATTAGGGCCTAAAGTCATCCTGCGGTGTTGCGGCCAGGTCACAAGAAAGCGAGTTGAAGAAAGGAGCTCAGGGGCACTGTAATTCACAAACCTGCAGAGTTATAAATGACAGCTATCGTCCAAAAATATACTGAAGTAAGGCTGCCAAGAGGACTTGAAAGCGGGGCAGAATTGCAGGAAACCGATTTCAGGAGGTAGACTGGAATTGCATTGAAAGCATAGGAAAAGAGGCAGAACGTCCACAATGATGCACTTGGCCAAAAAGGGCGTATGCGTTTTTTCCTGAATATATTCAGGAAAAAACGCATACGCCCTTTTTGGCCAACCAAGCAAACTTGCAAAGGAAATCTGCAGTACAATGAAGTCTCACTTCCCCCAGGTCAAAAGGGCCATCTGAAAAAAGTGTAAAATCCAGAAAGGCAGGACAGGCCATGGAGAACTGGGAGCCTTGTTATGCTGATGGGCGGGATGTAAATTGCCAACAGACACTCGGGAGAAGTGTATGGTGTTTCCTGAAACATCTAAAAAACAAAGCAACAGAGCCTAGGGCACTGCCACTTATGGTCCTATAGCTAAGGGAAATTAAAATCAAAAAGACACAGCCACCCCAAAGTTTGGGACGCCTCTGTTTACAAGAACCTCGTTTACAGTACAAGTTCAACATCGCAGAAAGTGAAAAATGGATAAAGAAGTTGTGGTATTTACTTACAAAGCAATATCACTCAGCAATGAAATCTATGTCATCAGGCCCTTAGCAGCACAATGAGTGGATTCAGGTATGATGATTCTAACTGAAATAAGTCACACAGAAAAAGAAACATCATAAGATATCAGTAATACACGGAATGGAACCTTGGCTACACAGGAACTGAATTCCAAAACAGAACAGGGTCTCAAATTTAGAAAACCAACTTATGCTTGCTTAAGGGGAAAGGTGAGTTGGGGTGGTGCATAAAACCAGAGATTGAAATGAGCACAGATAAAGTTCCTTAAGCCAAATATGGAATAGACAAGAGCTACTCCTTGCTCAACGAAATGGACTCAACACCGCATATTAAACGCCTAAGAATGTAACTGACTAGTAAGTATCTTAAAACCTATGGATTGCTATGTCTCCGAAAGAGAATCAAGCATGTGTACAGGGGCATAAACGCAGCAGTGATAGGATTGGAGAGGTTCGTGAGCAAATGAAGACCCTTTGAAGTCATATTGCATGGTACCCATTCCACGGGTTTCAACTACCCAGGTTTAAGGTATTCTTCCTTCAGCTAAAACATGCATGTGGAACCTAGAGTATGATCAACCATGTCATCGGGAGACGTGTTCAAATATGTCTCAGTTTTCGTACCCTGGTACTCGCGTGCAACATTCCAGACGCTTTACTAACACTCTCCCCACTTGGAGAGTCAGTCCCTTTAACCTCCTGTTTGGCCCAGTTTGCAATTTCTGTGGAAGATTAACAGGAATAGCGAGAACCAATGAGAGACTAGCTGGAGGTGTCTGGACGGGCAAATTTAACTCTCATTTCCCACCAGGAAGAGGAATTAACCAAAGGCTCAGCGTGCCGTGCCAGAACCAGATTAGGGCCTGAAGCCATCCTGCGGTGTTGCGGCCATGTCACAAGAAAGCGAGTTGAAGAAAGGAGCTCAGGGGCACTGTAATTCACAAACCTGCAGAGTTATAAATGACAGCTATCGTCCAAAAATATACTGAAGTAAGGCTGCCAAGAGGACTTGAAAGCGGGGCAGAATTGCAGGAAATCGATTTCAGGAGGTAGACTGGAATTGAATTGAAAGCATAGGAAAAGAGGCAGAACGTCCACAATGATGCACTTGGCCAAAAAGGGCGTATGCGTTTTCTCCTGAATATATTCAGGAAAAAACGCATACGCCCTTTTTGGCCAACCAAGCAAGCTTGCAAAGGAAATCTGCACTACAATGAAGTCTCACTTCCCCCCGGTCAAAAGGGCCATCTGAAAAAAGTGTAAAATCCAGAAAGGCAGGACAGGCCATGGAGAACTGGGAGCCTTGTTATGCTGATGGGCGGGATGTAAATTGCCAACAACCACTCGGGAGAAGTGTATGGTGTTTCCTGAAACATCTAAAAAACAAAGCAACAGAGCCTAGGGCACTTCCACTTATGGTCCTATAGCTTAGGGAATTTAAAATAAAAAAGACACAGCCACCCCAAAGTTTGGGACGGCTCTGTTTACAAGAACCTCGTTTACAGTACAAGTTCAACATTGCAGAAAGTGAAAAAATGGATAAAGAAGTTGTGGTATTTACTTACAAAGCAATATCACTCAGCAATGAAATCTGTGTCATCAGGCCCTCAGCAGCACAATGAGTGGATTCAGGTATGATGATTCTAACTGAAATAAGTCACACAGAAAAAGAAACATCATAAGATATCAGTAATACACGGAATGTAAACTTGGCTACACAGGAACTGAATTACAGAACAGAACAGGGTCTCAAATTTAGAAAACCAACTTATGCTTGCTTAAGGGTAAAGGTGAGTTGGGGTGCTGCATAAAACCAGAGATTGAAATGAGCACAGATAAAGTTCCTTAAGCCAAATATGGAATAGACAAGAGCTACTCCTTGCTCAACGAAATGGACTCAACACCGCATATTAAACGCCTAAGAATGTACCTGACTTGTAAGTATCTTAAAACCTATGGATTGCTATGTCTCCGAAAGAGAATCAAGCATGTGTACAGGGGCATAAACGCAGCAGTGATAGGATTGGAGAGGTTCGGTGAGCAAATGAAAACCCTTTGAAGTCATATTGCATGGTACCCATTCCACGGGTTTCAACTACCCAGGTTTAAGGTATTCTTCCTTCAGCTAAAACATGCATGTGGAACCTAGAGTATGATCAACCATGTGATCGGGAGACGTGTTCAAATATGTCTCAGTTTTCGTACCCTGGTACTCGGGTGCAACATTCCAGACGCTTTACTAACACTCTCCCAACTTGGAGAGTCACTCCCTTTAACCTCCTGTTTGGACCAGTTTGCAATTTCTGCGGAAGATGAACAGGAATAGCGAGAACCAATGAGAGACTAGCTGGAGGTGTCTGAACGGGCAAATTTAACTCTCATTTCCCACCAGGAAGAGGAATTAACCAAAGGCTCAGCGTGCCGAGCCGGAACCAGATTAGGGCCTGAAGCCATCCTGTGGTGTTGCGGCCAGCTAACAAGAAAGCGAGTTGAAGAAAGGAGCTCAGGGGCACTGTAATTCACAAACCTGCAGAGTTATAAATGACAGCTATCGTCCAAAAATAGACTGAAGTAAGGCTGCCAAGAGGACTTGAAAGCGGGGCAGAATTGCAGGAAACCGATTTCAGGAGGTAGACTGGAATTGCACTGAAAGCATAGGAAAAGAGGCAGAACGTCCACAATGATGCACTTGGCCAAAAAGGGCGTATGCGTTTTTTCCTGAATATATTCAGGAAAAAACGCATACGCCCTTTTTGGCCAACCAAGCAAGCTTGCAAAGGAAATCTGCACTACAATGAAGTCTCCCTTCCCCCCGGTCAAAAGGGCCATCTGAAAAAAGTGTAAAATCCAGAAAGGCAGGACAGGCCATGGAGAACTGGGAGCCTTGTTATGCTGATGGGCGGGATGTAAATTGCCAACAACCACTCGGGAGAAGTGTATGGTGTTTCCTGAAACATCTAAAAAACAAAGCAACAGAGCCTAGGGCACTTCCACTTATGGTCCTATAGCTTAGGGAAATTAAAATCAAAAAGACACAGCCACCCCAAAGTTTGGAATGGCTCTGTTTACAAGAACCTCGTTTACAGTACAAGTTCAACATCGCAGAAAGTGAAAAATGGATAAAGAAGTTGTGGTATTTACTTACAAAGCAATATCACTCAGCAATGAAATCTGTGTCATCAGGCCCTTAGCAGCACAATGAGTGGATTCAGGTACGGTGATTCTAACTGAAATAAGTCACACAGAAAAAGAAACATCATAAGATATCAGTAATACACGGAATGTAAACTTGGCTACACAGGAACTGAATTACAGAACAGAACAGGGTCTCAAATTTAGAAAACCAACTTATGCTTGCTTAAGGGGAAAGGTGAGTTGGGGTGCTGCATAAAACCAGAGATTGAAATGAGCACAGATAAAGTTCCTTAAGCCAAATATGGAATAGACAAAAGCTACTCCTTGCTCAACGAAATGGACTCAACACCGCATATTAAACGCCTAAGAATGTACCTGACTAGTAAGTATCTTAAAACCTATGGATTGCTATGTCTCTGAAAGAGAATCAAGCATGTGTACAGGGGCATAAACGCAGCAGTGATAGGATTGGAGATGTTCGGTGAGCAAATGAAGACCCTTTGAAGTCATATTGCGTGGTACCCATTCCACGGGGTTCAAATACCCATGTTTAAGGTATTCTTCCTTCAGCTAAAACATGCATGTGGAACCTAGAGTATGATCAACCATGTGATCGGGAGATGTGTTCAAATATGTCTCAGTTTTCGTACCCTGGTACTCGGGTGCAACATTCCAGATGCTTTACTAACACTCTCCCGACTTGGAGAGTCAGTCCCTTTAACCTCCTGTTTGGCCCAGTTTGCAATTTCTGCGGAAGATAAACAGGAATAGCGAGAACCAATGAGAGACTAGCTGGAGGTGTCTGGACGGGCAAATTTAACTCTCATTTCCCACCAGGAAGAGGAATTAACCAAAGGCTCAGCATGCCGTGCCGGAACCAGATTAGGGCCTGAAGCCATCCTGCGGTGTTGCGGCCAGGTCACAAGAAAGCGAGTAGAAGTAAGGAGCTCAGGGGCACTGTAATTCACAAACCTGCAGAGTTATAAATGACAGCTATCGTCCAAAAATAGACTGAAGTAAGGCTGCCAAGAGGACTTGAAAGCGGGGCAGAATTGCAGGAAACCGATTTCAGGAGGTAGACTGAAATTGCATTGAAAGCATAGGAAAAGAGGCAGAACGTCCACAATGATGCACTTGGCCAAAAAGGGCGTATGCGTTTTTTCCTGAATATATTCAGGAAAAAACGCATACGCACTTTTTGGCCAACCAAGCAAGCTTGCAAAGGAAATCTGCACTACAATGAAGTCTCACTTCCCCCTGGTCAAAAGGGCCATCTGAAAAAAGTGTAAAATCCAGAAAGGCAGGACAGGCCATGGAGAACTGGGAGCCTTGTTATGCTGAAGGGTGGGATGTAAATTGCCAACAGACACTCGGGAGAAGTGTATGGTGTTTCCTGAAACATCTAAAAAACAAAGCAACAGAGCCTAGGGCACTTCCACTTATGGTCCTATAGCTTAGGGAAATTAAAATCAAAAAGACACAGCCACCCCAAAGTTTGGAACGGCTCTGTTTACAAGAACCTCGTTTACAGTACAAGTTCAACATCGCAGAAAGTGAAAAATGGATAAAGAAGTTGTGGTATTTACTTACAAAGCAATATCACTCAGCAATGAAATCTATCTCATCAGGCCCTTAGCATCACAATGAGTGGATTCAGGTATGATGATTCTAACTGAAATAAGTCACACAGAAAAAGAAACATCATAAGATATCAGTAATACACGGAATGTAAACTTGGCTACACAGGAACTGAATTACAGAACAGAACAGGGTCTCAAATTTAGAAAACGAACTTATGCTTGCTTAAGGGGAAAGGTGAGTTGGGGTGGTGCATAAAACCAGAGATTGAAATGAGCACAGATAAAGTTCCTTAAGTCAAATATGGAATAGACAAGAGCTACTCCTTGCTCAACGAAATGGACTCAACACCGCATATTAAACGCCTAAGAATGTACCTGACTAGTAAGTATCGTAAAACCTATGGATTGTTATGTCTCCAAAAGAGAATCAAGCATGTGTACAGGGGCATAAACGCAGCAGTGATAGGATTGGAGAGGTTCGGTAAGCAAATGAAGACCCTTTGAAGTCATATTTCATGGTACCCATTACACGGGTCTCAACTCTCCAGGTTTAAGGTATTCTTCCTTCAGCTAAAACATGCATGTGGAACCCAAGTATGATCAACCATGTGAACGGGAGACGTGTTCAAATATGTCTCAGTTTTCCTCCCCTGGTACTCGGGTGCAACATTCCAGACGCTTTACTAACACTCTCCCCACTTGGAGAGTCAGCGCCTTTAACCTCCTGTTTGGCCCAGTTTGCAATTTCTGCGGAAGATGAACAGGAATAGCGAGAACCAATGAGAGGCTAGCTGGAGGTGTCTGGACGGGCAAATTTAACTCTCATTTCCCACCAGGAAGAGGAAATAACCAAAGGCTCAGCGTGCCGTGCCGGAACCAGATTAGGGCCTGAAGCCATCCTGCGGTGTTGCAGCCAGCTCAAAAGAAAGCGAGTTGAAGAAAGGAGCTCAGGGGCACTGTAATTCACAAACCTGCAGAGTTATAAATGACAGCTATCGTCCAAAAATAGGCTGAAGTAAGGCTGCCAAGAGGACTTGAAAGCGGGGCAGAATTGCAGGAAACCGATTTCAGGAGGTAGACTGGAATTGCATTGAAAGCATAGGAAAAGAGGCAGAAGTCCACAATGATGCACTTGGCCAAAAAGGGCGTATGCGTTTTTTCCTGAATATATTCAGGAAAAAACGCATACGCCCTTTTTGGCCAACCAAGCAAGCTTGCAAAGGAAATCTGCACTACAATGAAGTCTCACTTCCCCCCGGTCAAAAGGGCCATCTGAAAAAAGTGTAAAATCCAGAAAGGCAGGACAGGCCATGGAGAACTTGGAGCCTTGTTATGCTGAAGGGTGGGATGTAAATTGCCAACAACCACTCGGGAGAAGTGTATGGTGTTTCCTGAAACATCTAAAAAACAAAGCAACAGAGCCTAGGGCACTTCCACTTATGGTCCTATAGCTTAGGGAAATTAAAATCAAAAAGACACAGCCACCCCAAAGTTTGGGACGCCTCCGTTTACAAGAACCTCGTTTACCATACAAGTTCAATATCACAGAAAGTGAAAAATGGATAAAGAACTTGTGGTACTTACGTACAATGCAGTATCACTCAGCAATGAAATCTATGTCATCAGGCCTGTAGCAGCATAATGAGTGGATTCAGGTACGATGATTCTAACTGAAATAAGTCACACAGAAAAAGAAACATCATAAGATATCACTAATACACGGAATGTAAACTTGGCTACACAGGAACTGCATTCCAAAACAGAACAGGGTCTCAAATTTAGAAAACCAACTTCTGCTTGCTTAAGGGGAAAGGTGAGTTGGGGTGCTGCATAAAACCAGAGATTGAAATGAGCACAGATATAGTTCCTTAAGCCAAATATGGAATAGACAAGAGCTACTCCTTGCTCAACGAAATGGACTCAAAACCCCATACTAAACGCCTAAGAATGTACCTGACTAGTAAGTATCTTAAAACCTATGGATTGCTATGTCTCCAAAAGAGAATCAAGCATGAGTACAGGGGCATAAACGCAGCTGTGATAGGATTGGAGAGGTTCGGTGAGCAAATGAAGACCCTTTGAAGTCATATTTCATGGTACACATTACACGGGTCTCAACTCTCCAGGTTTAAGGTATTCTTCCTTCAGCTAAAACATGCATGTGGAACCCAGAGTATGATCAACCATGTGAACGGGAGACGTGTTCAAATATGTCTCAGTTTTCCTCCCCTGGTACTCGGGTGCAACATTCCAGACGCTTTACTAACATTCTCCCCACTTGGAGAGTCAGCGCCTTTAACCTCCTGTTTGGCCCAGTTTGCAATTTCTGCGGAAGATGAACAGGAATAGCGAGAACCAATGAGAGACTAGCTGGAGGTGTCTGGACGGGCAAATTTAACTCTCATTTCCCACCAGGAAGAGGAAATAACCAAAGGCTCAGCGTGCCGTGCCGGAACCAGATTAGGGCCTGAAGCCATCCTGCGGTGTTGCGGCCAGGTCACAAGAAAGCGAGTTGAAGAAAGGAGCTCAGGGGCACTGTAATTCACAGGCCTGCAGAGTTATAAATGACAGCTATCGTCCAAAAATAGACTGAAGTAAGGCTGCCAAGAGGACTTGAAAGCGGGGCAGAATTGCAGGAAACCGATTTCAGGAGGTAGACTGGAATTGCATTGAAAGCATAGGAAAAGAGGCAGAACGTCCACAATGATGCACTTGGCCAAAAAGGGCGTATGCGTTTTTTCCTGAATATATTCAGGAAAAAACGCATACGCCCTTTTTGGCCAACCAAGCAAGCTTGCAAAGGAAATCTGCACTACAATGAAGTCTCACTTCCCCCCGGTCAAAAGGGCCATCTGAAAAAAGTGTAAAATCCAGAAAGGCAGGACAGGCCATGGAGAACTAGGAGCCTTGTTATGCTGATGGGCGGGATGTAAATTGCCAACAGACACTCGGGAGAAGTGTATGGTGTTTCCTGAAACATCTAAAAAACAAAGCAACAGAGCCTAGGGCACTGCCACTTATGGTCCTATAGCTTAGGGAAATTAAAATCAAAAAGACACAGCCACCCCAAAGTTTGGGACGCCTCTGTTTACAAGAACCTCGTTTACAGTACAAGTTCAACATCGCAGAAAGTGAAAAATGGATAAAGAAGTTGTGGTATTTACTTACAAAGCAATATCACTCAGCAATGAAATCTGTGTCATCAGGCCCTTAGCAGCACAATGAGTGGATTCAGGTATGATGATTCTAACTGAAATAAGTCACACAGAAAAAGAAACATCATAAGATATCAGTAATACACGGAATGTAAACTTGGCTACACAGGAACTGAATTACAGAACAGAACAGGGTCTCAAATTTAGAAAACCAACTTATGCTTGCTTAAGGGTAAAGGTGAGTTGGGGTGCTGCATAAAACCAGAGATTGAAATGAGCACAGATAAAGTTCCTTAAGCCAAATATGGAATAGACAAGAGCTACTCCTTGCTCAACGAAATGGACTCAACACCGCATATTAAACGCCTAAGAATGTACCTGACTAGTAAGTATCTTAAAACCTATGGATTGCTATGTCTCCGAAAGAGAATCAAGCATGTGTACAGGGTCATAAACGCAGCAGTGATAGGATTGGAGAGGTTCGTGAGCAAATGAAGACCCTTTGAAGTCATATTGCATGGTACCCATTCCACGGGTTTCAACTACCCAGGTTTAAGGTATTCTTCCTTCAGCTAAAACATGCATGTGGAACCTAGAGTATGATCAACCATGTGATCGGGAGATGTGTTCAAATATGTCTCAGTTTTCGTACCCTGGTACTCGGGTGCAACATTCCAGACACTTTACAAACACTCTCCCGACTTGGAGAGTCAGTCCCTTTAACCTCCTGTTTGGCCCAGTTTGCAATTTCTGTGGAAGATGAACAGGAATAGCGAGAACCAATGAGAGACTAGCTGGAGGTGTCTGGATGGGCAAATTTAACTCTCATTTCCCACCAAGAAGAGGAATTAACCAAAGGCTCAGCGAGCCATGCCAGAACCAGATTAGGGCCTGAAGACATCCTGCGGTGTTGCGGCCAGGTCACAAGAAAGCGAGTTGAAGAAAGGAGCTCAGGGGCACTGTAATTCACAAACCTGCAGAGTTATAAATGACAGCTATCGTCCAAAAATAGACTGAAGTAAGGCTGGAAGAGGACTTGAAAGCGGGGCAGAATTGCAGGAAACCGATTTCAGGAGGTAGACTGGAATTGCATTGAAAGCATAGGAAAAGAGGCAGAACGTCCACAATGATGCACTTGGCCAAAAAGGGCGTATGCGTTTTTTCCTGAATATATTCAGGAAAAAACGCATACACACTTTTTGGCCAACCAAGCAAACTTGCAAAGGAAATCTGCACTACAATGAAGTTTCACTTCTCCCCTGTCAAAAGGGCCATCTGAAAAAAGTGTAAAATCCAGAAAGGCAGGACAGGCCATGGAGAACTGGGAGCCTTGTTATGCTGATGGGCGGGAGGTAAATTGCCAACAGACACTAGGGAGAAGTGTATGGTGTTTCCTGAAACATCTAAAAAACGAAGCAACAGAGCCTAGGGCACTTCCACTTATGGTCCTATAGCTTAGGGAAATTAAAATAAAAAAGACACAGCCACCCCAAAGTTTGGGACGCCTCCGTTTACAAGAACCTCGTTTACCATACAAGTTCAATATCACAGAAAGTGAAAAAGGGATAAAGAACTTGTGGTACTTACGTACAATGCAGTATCACTCAGCAATGAAATCTATGTCATCAGGCCCGTAGCAGCATAATGAGTGGATTCAGGTACGATGATTCTAACTGAAATAAGTCACAAAGAAAAAGAAACATCATAAGATAACACTAATACACGGAATGTAAACTTGGCTACACAGGAACTGCATTCCAAAACAGAACAGGGTCTCAAATTTAGAAAACCAACTTATGCTTGCTTAAGGGGAAAGGTGAGTTGGGGTGCTGCATAAAACCAGAGATTGAAATGAGCACAGATAAAGTTCCTTAAGCCAAATATGGAATAGACAAGAGCTACTCCTTGCTCAACGAAATGGACTCAAAACCCCATATTAAACGCCTAAGAATGTACCTGACTAGTAAGTATCTTAAAACCTATGGATTGCTATGTCTCCAAAAGAGAATCAAGCATGTGTACAGGGGCATAAACGCAGCAGTGATAGGATTGGAGAGGTTCGTGAGCAAATGAAGACCCTTTGAAGTCATATTGCATGGTACCCATTACACGGGTCTCAACTCTCCAGGTTTAAGGTATTCTTCCTTCAGCTAAAACATGCATGTGGAACCCAGAGTATGATCAACCATGTGAACGGGAAACGTGTTCAAATATGTCTCAGTTTTCCTCCCCTGGTACTCGGGTGCAACATTCCAGACGCTTTACTAACACTCTCCCGACTTGGAGAGTCAGTCCCTTTAACCTGTTTGGCCCAGTTTGCAATTTCTGCGGAAGATGAACAGGAATAGCGAGAACCAATGAGAGGCTAGCTGGAGGTGTCTGGACGGGCAAATTTAACTCTCATTTCCCACCAGGAAGAGGAATTAACCAAAGGCTCAGCATGCCTGGCCGGAACCAGATTAGGGCCTGAAGCCATCCTGCGGTGTTGCGGCCAGCTCAAAAGAAAGCGAGTTGAATAAAGGAGCTCAGGGGCACTGTAATTCACAAACCTGCAGAGTTATAAATGACAGCTATCGTCCAAAAATAGACTGAAGTAAGGTTGCCAAGAGGACTTGAAAGTGGGGCAGAATTGCAGGAAACCGATTTCAGGAGGTAGACTGGAATTGCATTGAAAGCATAGGAAAAGAGGCAGAACGTCCACAATGATGCACTTGGCCAAAAAGGGCGTATGCGTTTTTTCCTGAATATATTCAGGAAAAAACGCATACGCCCTTTTTGGCCAACCAAGCAAGCTTGCAAAGGAAATCTGCACTACAATGAAGTCTCACTTCCCCCCGGTCAAAAGGGCCATCTGAAAAAAGTGTAAAATCCAGAAAGGCAGGACAGGCCATGGAGAACTGGGAGCCTTGTTATGCTGATGGGCGGGATGTAAATTGCCAACAACCACTCGGGAGAAGTGTATGGTGTTTCCTGAAACATCTAAAAAACAAAGCAACAGAGCCTAGGGCACTGCCACTTATGGTCCTATAGCTTAGGGAAATTAAAATCAAAAAGACACAGCCACCCCAAAGTTTGGGACGCCTCTGTTTACAAGAACCTCGTTTACAGTACAAGTTCAACATCACAGAAAGTGAAAAATGGATAAAGAAGTTGTGGTATTTACTTACAAAGCAATATCACTCAGCAATGAAATCTATGTCATCAGGCCCTTAGCAGCACAATGAGTGGATTCAGGTATGATGATTCTAACTGAAATGAGTCACACAGAAAAAGACACATCATAAGATATCAGTAATACACGGAATGTAAACTTGGCTACACAGGAACTGAATTACAGAACAGAACAGGGTCTCAAATTTAGAAAACCAACTTATGCTTGCTTAAGGGGAAAGGTGAGTTGGGGTGCTGCATAAAACCAGAGATTGAAATGAGCACAGATAAAGTTCCTTAAGCCAAATATGGAATAGACAAGAGCTACTCCTTGCTCAACGAAATGGACTCAACACCGCATATTAAACGCCTAAGAATGTACCTGACTAGTAAGTATCTTAAAACCTATGGATTGCTATGTCTCCGAAAGAGAATCAAGCATGTGTACAGGGGCATAAACGCAGCAGTGATAGGATTGGAGAGGTTCGTGAGCAAATGAAGACCCTTTGAAGTCATATTGCATGGTACCCATTCCACGGGTTTCAACTACCCAGGTTTAAGGTATTCTTCCTTCAGCTAAAACATGCATGTGGAACCTAGAGTATGATCAACCATGTGATCGGGAGACGTGTTCAAGTATGTCTCAGTTTTCGTACCCTGGTACTTGGGTGCAACATTCCAGACGCTTTACTAACACTCTCCCCACTTGGAGAGTCAGTCCCTTTAACCTCCTGTTTGGCCCAGTTTGCAATTTCTGTGGAAGATGAACAGGAATAGCGAGAACCAATGAGAGACTAGCTGGAGGTGTCTGGATGGGCAAATTTAACTCTCATTTCCCACCAGGAAGAGGAATTAACCAAAGGCTCAGCGTGCCGTGCCAGAACCAGATTAGGGCCTGAAGCCATCCTGCGGTGTTGCGGCCAGGTCACAAGAAAGCGAGTTGAAGAAAGGAGCTCAGGGGCACTGTAATTCACAAACCTGCAGAGTTATAAATGACAGCTATGGTCCAAAAATAGACTGAAGTAAGGCTGCCAAGAGGACTTGAAAGCGGGGCAGAATTGCAGGAAACCGATTTCAGGAGGTAGACTGGAATTGCATTGAAAGCATAGGAAAAGAGGCAGAACGTCCACAATGATGCACTTGGCCAAAAAGGGCGTATGCGTTTTTTCCTGAATATATTCAGGAAAAAACGCATACGCCCTTTTTGGCCAACCAAGCAAACTTGCAAAGGAAATCTGCACTACAATGAAGTCTCACTTCTCCCCGGTCAAAAGGGCCATCTGAAAAAAGTGTAAAATCCAGAAAGGCAGGACAGGCCATGGAGAACAGGGAGCCTTGTTATGCTGATGGGCGGGATGTAAATTGCCAACAGACACTCAGGAGAAGTGTATGGTGTTTCCTGAAACATCTAAAAAACAAAGCAACAGAGCCTAGGGCACTTCCACTTATGGTCCTATAGCTTAGGGAAATTAAAATCAAAAAGACACAGCCACCCCAAAGTTTGGGACGCCTCCGTTTACAAGAACCTCGTTTACCGTACAAGTTCAATATCACAGAAAGTAAAAAATGGATAAAGAAGTTGTGGTACTTACGTACAATGCAGTATCACTCAGCAATGAAATCTATGTCATCAGGCCCGTAGCAGCATAATGAGTGGATTCAGGTACGATGATTCTAACTGAAATAAGTCACACAGAAAAAGAAACATCATAAGATATCACTAATACACGGAATGTAAACTTGGCTACACAGGAACTGAATTACAGAACAGAACAGGGTCTCAAATTTAGAAAACCAACTTATGCTTGCTTAAGGGGAAAGGTGAGTTGGGGTGCTGCATAAAACCAGAGATTGAAATGAGCACAGATAAAGTTCCTTAAGCCAAATATGGAATAGACAAGAGCTACTCCTTGCTCAACGAAATGGACTCAACACCGCATATTAAACGCCTAAGAATGTACCTGACTAGTAAGTATCTTAAAACCTATGGATTGCTATGTCTCCGAAAGAGAATCAAGCATGTGTACAGGGGCATAAACGCAGCAGTGATAGGATTGGAGAGGTTCGGTGAGCAAATGAAGACCCTTTGAAGTCATATTGCATGGTACCCATTCCACGGGTTTCAACTACCCAGGTTTAAGGTATTCTTCCTTCAGCTAAAACATGCATGTGGAACCTAGAGTATGATCAACCATGTGATCGGGAGATGTGTTCAAATATGTCTCAGTTTTCATACCCTGGTACTCGGGTGCAACATTCCAGATGCTTTACTAACACTCTCCCGGCTTGGAGAGTCAGTCCCTTTAACCTCCTGTTTGGCCCAGTTTGCAATTTCTGCGGAAGATGAACAGGAATAGCGAGAACCAATGAGAGGCTAGCTGGAGGTGTCTGGACGGGCAAATTTAACTCTCATTTCCCACCAGGAAGAGGAATTAACCAAAGGCTCAGTGTGCCGTGCCGGAACCAGATTAGGGCCTGAAGCCATCCTGCGGTGTTGCGGCCAGCTCAAAAGAAAGCGAGTTGAAGAAAGGAGCTCAGGGGCACTGTAATTCACAAACCTGCAGAGTTATAAATGACAGCTATCGTCCAAAAATATACTGAAGTAAGGCTGCCAAGAGGACTTGAAAGCGGGGCAGAATTGCAGGAAACCGATTTCAGGAGGTAGACTGGAATTGCATTGAAAGCATAGGAAAAGAGGCAGAAGTCCACAATGATGCACTTGGCCAAAAAGGGCGTATGCGTTTTTTCCTGAATATATTCAGGAAAAAACGCATACGCCCTTTTTGGCCAACCAAGCAAGCTTGCAAAGGAAATCTGCACTACAATGAAGTCTCACTTCCCCCCGGTCAAAAGGGCCATCTGAAAAAAGTGTAAAATCCAGAAAGGCAGGACAGGCCATGGAGAACTGGGAGCCTTGTTATGCTGATGGGCGGGATGTAAATTGCCAACAGACACTCCGGAGAAGTGTATGGTGTTTCCTGAAACATCTAAAAAACAAAGCAACAGAGCCTAGGGCACTGCCACTTATGGTCCTATAGCTTAGGGAAATTAAAATCAAAAAGACACAGCCACCCCAAAGTTTGGGACGCCTCTGTTTACAAGAACCTCGTTTACAGTACAAGTTCAACATCGCAGAAAGTGAAAAATGGATAAAGAAGTTGTGGTATTTACTTACAAAGCAATATCACTCAGCAATGAAATCTATGTCATCAGGCCCTTAGCAGCACAATGAGTGGATTCAGGTATGATGATTCTAACTGAAATGAGTCACACAGAAAAAGACACATCATAAGGTATCAGTAATACACGGAATGTAAACTTGGCTACACAGGAACTGAATTACAGAACAGAACAGGGTCTCAAATTTAGAAAACCAACTTATGCTTGCTTAAGGGGAAAGGTGAGTTGGGGTGCTGCATAAAACCAGAGATTGAAATGAGCACAGATAAAGTTCCTTAAGCCAAATATGGAATAGACAAGAGCTACTCCTTGCTCAACGAAATGGACTCAACACCGCATATTAAACGCCTAAGAATGTACCTGACTAGTAAGTATCTTAAAACCTATGGATTGCTATGTCTCCGAAAGAGAATCAAGCATGTGTATAGGGGCATAAATGCAGCAGTGATAGGATTGGAGAGGTTCGTGAGCAAATGAAGACCCTTTGAAGTCATATTGCATGGTACCCATTACACGGGTCTCAACTCTCCAGGTTTAAGGTATTCTTCCTTCAGCTAAAACATGCATGTGGAACCTAGAGTATGATCAACCATGTGAACGGGAGACGTGTTCAAATATGTCTCAGTTTTCCTCCCCTGGTACTCGGGTGCAACATTCCAGACGCTTTACTAACACTCTCACCACTTGGAGAGTCAGTCCCTTTAACCTCCTGTTTGGCCCAGTTTGCAATTTCTGCGGAAGATGAACAGGAATAGCGAGAACCAATGAGAGGCTAGCTGGAGGTGTCTGGACGGGCAAATTTAACTCTCATTTCCCACCAGGAAGAGGAATTAACCAAAGGCTCAGCGTGCCGTGCCGGAACCAGATTAGGGCCTGAAGCCATGTTGCGGTGTTGCGGCCAGGTCACAAGAAAGCGAGTTGAAGAAAGGAGCTCAGGGGCACTGTAATTCACAAACCTGCAGAGTTATAAATGACAGCTATCGTCCAAAAATAGACTGAAGTAAGGCTGCCAAGAGGACTTGAAAGCGGGGCAGAATTGCAGGAAACCGATTTCAGGAGGTAGACTGGAATTGCATTGAAAGCATAGGAAAAGAGGCAGAACGTCCACAATGATGCACTTGGCCAAAAAGGGCGTATGCGTTTTTTCCTGAATATATTCAGGAAAAAACGCATACGCCCTTTTTGGCCAACCAAGCAAGCTTGCAAAGGAAATCTGCACTACAATGAAGTCTCACTTCCCCCCGGTCAAAAGGGCCATCTGAAAAAAGTGTAAAATCCAGAAACGCAGGAGAGGCCATGGAGAACTGGGAGCCTTGTTATGCTGATGGGCGGGATGTAAATTGCCACAGACACTCGGGAGAAGTGTATGGTGTTTCCTGAAACATCTAAAAAACAAAGCAACAGAGCCTAGGGCATTTCCACTTATGGTTCTATAGCTTAGGGAAATTAAAATCAAAAAGACACAGCCACCCCAAAGTTTGGAACGGCTCTGTTTACAAGAACCTCGTTTACAGTACAAGTTCAACATCGCAGAAAGTGAAAAATGGATAAAGAAGTTGTGGTATTTACTTACAAAGCAATATCACTCAGCAATGAAATCTGTGTCATCAGGCCGTTAGCAGAACAATGAGTGGATTCAGGTATGATGATTCTAACTGAAATAAGTCACACAGAAAAAGAAACATCATAAGATATCAGTAATACACGGAACGTAAACTTGGCTACACAGGAACTGAATTACAGAACAGAACAGGGTCTCAAATTTAGAAAACCAACTTATGCTTGCTTAAGGGGAAAGGTGAGTTGGGATGCTGCATAAAACCAGAGATTGAAATGAGCACAGATAAAGTTCCTTAAGTCAAATATGGAATAGACAAGAGCTACTCCTTGCTCAACGAAATGGACTCAAAACCGCATATTAAACGCCTAAGAATGTACCTGACTAGTAAGTATCGTAAAACCTATGGATTGCTATGTCTCCAAAAGAGAATCAAGCATGTGTACAGGGGCATAAACGCAGCAGTGATAGGATTGGAGAGGTTCGGTGAGCAAATGAAGACCCTTTGAAGTCATATTGCATGGTACCCATTACACGGGTCTCAACTACCCAGGTTTTAGGTATTCTTCCTTCAGCTAAAACATGCATGTGGAACCCAAGTATGATCAACCATGTGAACGGGAGACGTGTTCAAATATGTCTCAGTTTTCCTCCCCTGGTACTCGGGTGCAACATTCCAGACGCTTTACTAACACTCTCCCCACTTGGAGAGTCAGCGCCTTTAACCTCCTGTTTGGCCCAGTTTGCAATTTCTGCGGAAGATGAACAGGAATAGCGAGAACCAATGAGAGGCTAGCTGGAGGTGTCTGGACGGGCAAATTTAACTCTCATTTCCCACCAGGAAGAGGAAATAACCAAAGGCTCAGCGTGCCGTACCGGAACCAGATTAGGGCCTGAAGCCATCCTGCGGTGCTGCGGCCAGGTCACAAGAAAGCAAGTTGAAGAAAGGAGCTCAGGGGCACTGTAATTCACAAACCTGCAGAGTTATAAATGACAGCTATGGTCCAAAAATAGACTGAAGTAAGGCTGCCAAGAGGACTTGAAAGCGGGGCAGAATTGCAGGAAACCGATTTCAGGAGGTAGACTGGAATTGCATTGAAAGCATAGGAAAAGAGGCAGAACGTCCACAATGATGCACTTGGCCAAAAAGGGCGTATGCGTTTTTTCCTGAATATATTCAGGAAAAAACGCATACGCCCTTTTTGGCCAACCAAGCAAACTTGCAAAGGAAATCTGCACTACAATGAAGTCTCACTTCTCCCCGGTCAAAAGGGCCATCTGAAAAAAGTGTAAAATCCAGAAAGGCAGGACAGGCCATGGAGAACAGGGAGCCTTGTTATGCTGATGGGCGGGATGTAAATTGCCAACAGACACTCAGGAGAAGTGTATGGTGTTTCCTGAAACATCTAAAAAACAAAGCAACAGAGCCTAGGGCACTTCCACTTATGGTCCTATAGCTTAGGGAAATTAAAATCAAAAAGACACAGCCACCCCAAAGTTTGGGACGCCTCCGTTTACAAGAACCTCGTTTACCGTACAAGTTCAATATCACAGAAAGTAAAAAATGGATAAAGAAGTTGTGGTACTTACGTACAATGCAGTATCACTCAGCAATGAAATCTATGTCATCAGGCCCGTAGCAGCATAATGAGTGGATTCAGGTACGATGATTCTAACTGAAATAAGTCACACAGAAAAAGAAACATCATAAGATATCACTAATACACGGAATGTAAACTTGGCTACACAGGAACTGAATTACAGAACAGAACAGGGTCTCAAATTTAGAAAACCAACTTATGCTTGCTTAAGGGGAAAGGTGAGTTGGGGTGCTGCATAAAACCAGAGATTGAAATGAGCACAGATAAAGTTCCTTAAGCCAAATATGGAATAGACAAGAGCTACTCCTTGCTCAACGAAATGGACTCAACACCGCATATTAAACGCCTAAGAATGTACCTGACTAGTAAGTATCTTAAAACCTATGGATTGCTATGTCTCCGAAAGAGAATCAAGCATGTGTACAGGGGCATAAACGCAGCAGTGATAGGATTGGAGAGGTTCGGTGAGCAAATGAAGACCCTTTGAAGTCATATTGCATGGTACCCATTCCACGGGTTTCAACTACCCAGGTTTAAGGTATTCTTCCTTCAGCTAAAACATGCATGTGGAACCTAGAGTATGATCAACCATGTGATCGGGAGATGTGTTCAAATATGTCTCAGTTTTCATACCCTGGTACTCGGGTGCAACATTCCAGATGCTTTACTAACACTCTCCCGGCTTGGAGAGTCAGTCCCTTTAACCTCCTGTTTGGCCCAGTTTGCAATTTCTGCGGAAGATGAACAGGAATAGCGAGAACCAATGAGAGGCTAGCTGGAGGTGTCTGGACGGGCAAATTTAACTCTCATTTCCCACCAGGAAGAGGAATTAACCAAAGGCTCAGTGTGCCGTGCCGGAACCAGATTAGGGCCTGAAGCCATCCTGCGGTGTTGCGGCCAGCTCAAAAGAAAGCGAGTTGAAGAAAGGAGCTCAGGGGCACTGTAATTCACAAACCTGCAGAGTTATAAATGACAGCTATCGTCCAAAAATATACTGAAGTAAGGCTGCCAAGAGGACTTGAAAGCGGGGCAGAATTGCAGGAAACCGATTTCAGGAGGTAGACTGGAATTGCATTGAAAGCATAGGAAAAGAGGCAGAAGTCCACAATGATGCACTTGGCCAAAAAGGGCGTATGCGTTTTTTCCTGAATATATTCAGGAAAAAACGCATACGCCCTTTTTGGCCAACCAAGCAAGCTTGCAAAGGAAATCTGCACTACAATGAAGTCTCACTTCCCCCCGGTCAAAAGGGCCATCTGAAAAAAGTGTAAAATCCAGAAAGGCAGGACAGGCCATGGAGAACTGGGAGCCTTGTTATGCTGATGGGCGGGATGTAAATTGCCAACAGACACTCCGGAGAAGTGTATGGTGTTTCCTGAAACATCTAAAAAACAAAGCAACAGAGCCTAGGGCACTGCCACTTATGGTCCTATAGCTTAGGGAAATTAAAATCAAAAAGACACAGCCACCCCAAAGTTTGGGACGCCTCTGTTTACAAGAACCTCGTTTACAGTACAAGTTCAACATCGCAGAAAGTGAAAAATGGATAAAGAAGTTGTGGTATTTACTTACAAAGCAATATCACTCAGCAATGAAATCTATGTCATCAGGCCCTTAGCAGCACAATGAGTGGATTCAGGTATGATGATTCTAACTGAAATGAGTCACACAGAAAAAGACACATCATAAGGTATCAGTAATACACGGAATGTAAACTTGGCTACACAGGAACTGAATTACAGAACAGAACAGGGTCTCAAATTTAGAAAACCAACTTATGCTTGCTTAAGGGGAAAGGTGAGTTGGGGTGCTGCATAAAACCAGAGATTGAAATGAGCACAGATAAAGTTCCTTAAGCCAAATATGGAATAGACAAGAGCTACTCCTTGCTCAACGAAATGGACTCAACACCGCATATTAAACGCCTAAGAATGTACCTGACTAGTAAGTATCTTAAAACCTATGGATTGCTATGTCTCCGAAAGAGAATCAAGCATGTGTATAGGGGCATAAATGCAGCAGTGATAGGATTGGAGAGGTTCGTGAGCAAATGAAGACCCTTTGAAGTCATATTGCATGGTACCCATTACACGGGTCTCAACTCTCCAGGTTTAAGGTATTCTTCCTTCAGCTAAAACATGCATGTGGAACCTAGAGTATGATCAACCATGTGAACGGGAGACGTGTTCAAATATGTCTCAGTTTTCCTCCCCTGGTACTCGGGTGCAACATTCCAGACGCTTTACTAACACTCTCACCACTTGGAGAGTCAGTCCCTTTAACCTCCTGTTTGGCCCAGTTTGCAATTTCTGCGGAAGATGAACAGGAATAGCGAGAACCAATGAGAGGCTAGCTGGAGGTGTCTGGACGGGCAAATTTAACTCTCATTTCCCACCAGGAAGAGGAATTAACCAAAGGCTCAGCGTGCCGTGCCGGAACCAGATTAGGGCCTGAAGCCATGTTGCGGTGTTGCGGCCAGGTCACAAGAAAGCGAGTTGAAGAAAGGAGCTCAGGGGCACTGTAATTCACAAACCTGCAGAGTTATAAATGACAGCTATCGTCCAAAAATAGACTGAAGTAAGGCTGCCAAGAGGACTTGAAAGCGGGGCAGAATTGCAGGAAACCGATTTCAGGAGGTAGACTGGAATTGCATTGAAAGCATAGGAAAAGAGGCAGAACGTCCACAATGATGCACTTGGCCAAAAAGGGCGTATGCGTTTTTTCCTGAATATATTCAGGAAAAAACGCATACGCCCTTTTTGGCCAACCAAGCAAGCTTGCAAAGGAAATCTGCACTACAATGAAGTCTCACTTCCCCCCGGTCAAAAGGGCCATCTGAAAAAAGTGTAAAATCCAGAAACGCAGGAGAGGCCATGGAGAACTGGGAGCCTTGTTATGCTGATGGGCGGGATGTAAATTGCCACAGACACTCGGGAGAAGTGTATGGTGTTTCCTGAAACATCTAAAAAACAAAGCAACAGAGCCTAGGGCATTTCCACTTATGGTTCTATAGCTTAGGGAAATTAAAATCAAAAAGACACAGCCACCCCAAAGTTTGGAACGGCTCTGTTTACAAGAACCTCGTTTACAGTACAAGTTCAACATCGCAGAAAGTGAAAAATGGATAAAGAAGTTGTGGTATTTACTTACAAAGCAATATCACTCAGCAATGAAATCTGTGTCATCAGGCCGTTAGCAGAACAATGAGTGGATTCAGGTATGATGATTCTAACTGAAATAAGTCACACAGAAAAAGAAACATCATAAGATATCAGTAATACACGGAACGTAAACTTGGCTACACAGGAACTGAATTACAGAACAGAACAGGGTCTCAAATTTAGAAAACCAACTTATGCTTGCTTAAGGGGAAAGGTGAGTTGGGATGCTGCATAAAACCAGAGATTGAAATGAGCACAGATAAAGTTCCTTAAGTCAAATATGGAATAGACAAGAGCTACTCCTTGCTCAACGAAATGGACTCAAAACCGCATATTAAACGCCTAAGAATGTACCTGACTAGTAAGTATCGTAAAACCTATGGATTGCTATGTCTCCAAAAGAGAATCAAGCATGTGTACAGGGGCATAAACGCAGCAGTGATAGGATTGGAGAGGTTCGGTGAGCAAATGAAGACCCTTTGAAGTCATATTGCATGGTACCCATTACACGGGTCTCAACTACCCAGGTTTTAGGTATTCTTCCTTCAGCTAAAACATGCATGTGGAACCCAAGTATGATCAACCATGTGAACGGGAGACGTGTTCAAATATGTCTCAGTTTTCCTCCCCTGGTACTCGGGTGCAACATTCCAGACGCTTTACTAACACTCTCCCCACTTGGAGAGTCAGCGCCTTTAACCTCCTGTTTGGCCCAGTTTGCAATTTCTGCGGAAGATGAACAGGAATAGCGAGAACCAATGAGAGGCTAGCTGGAGGTGTCTGGACGGGCAAATTTAACTCTCATTTCCCACCAGGAAGAGGAAATAACCAAAGGCTCAGCGTGCCGTACCGGAACCAGATTAGGGCCTGAAGCCATCCTGCGGTGCTGCGGCCAGGTCACAAGAAAGCAAGTTGAAGAAAGGAGCTCAGGGGCACTGTAATTCACAAACCTGCAGAGTTATAAATGACAGCTACCGTCCAAAAATAGACTGAAGTAAGGCTGCCAAGAGGACTTGAAAGCGGGGCAGAATTGCAGGAAACCGATTTCAGGAGGTAGACTGGAATTGCATTGAAAGCATAGGAAAAGAGGCAGAACGTCCACAATGATGCACTTGGCCAAAAAGGGCGTATGCGTTTTTTCCTGAATATATTCAGGAAAAAACGCATACGCCCTTTTTGGCCAACCAAGCAAGCTTGCAAAGGAAATCTGCACTACAATGAAGTCTCACTTCCCCCCGGTCAAAAGGGCCATCTGAAAAAAGTGTAAAATCCAGAAAGGCAGGACAGGCCATGGAGAACTGGGAGCCTTGTTATGCTGATGGGCGGGATGTAAATTGCCAACAACCACTCAGGAGAAGTGTATGGTGTTTCCTGAAACATCTAAAAAACAAAGCAACAGAACCTAGGGCACTTCCACTTATGGTCCTATAGCTTAGGGAAATTAAAATCAAAAAGACGCAGCCACCCCAAAGTTTGGAACGGCTCTGTTTACAAGAAGCTTGTTTACAGTACAAGTTCAACATCGCAGAAAGTGAAAAATGGATAAAGAAGTTGTGGTAGTTACTTACAAAGCAATATCACTCAGCAATGAAATCTGTGTCATCAGGCCCTTAGCAGCAATGAGTGGATTCAGGTATGATGATTCAACTGAAATAAGTCACACAGAAAAAGAAACATCATAAGATATCAGTAATACACGGAATGTAAACTTGGCTACACAGGAACTGAATTACAGAACAGAACAGGGTCTCAAATTTAGAAAACCATCTTATGCTTGCTTAAGGGGAAAGGTGAGTTGGGGTGCTGCATAAAACCAGAGATTGAAATGAGCACAGATAAAGTTCCTTAAGTCAAATATGGAATAGACAAGAGCTACTACTTGCTCAACGAAATGGACTCAACACCGCATATTAAACGCCTAAGAATGTACCTGACTAGTAAGTATCTTAAAACCTATGGATTGCTATGTCTCCGAAAGAGAATCAAGCATGTGTACAGGGGCATAAACGCAGCAGTGATAGGATTGGAGAGGTTCGGTGAGCAAATGAAGACCCTTTGAAGACATATTGCATGGTACCCATTCCACGGGTCTTAACTCTCCAGGTTTAAGGTATTCTTCCTTCAGCTAAAACATGCATGTGGAACCCAAGTATGATGAACCATGTGAACGGGAGACGTGTTCAAATATGTCTCAGTTTTCCTCCCCTGGTACTCGGGTGCAACATTCCAGACGCTTTACTAACACTCTCCCCACTTGGAGAGTCAGCGCCTTTAACCTCCTGTTTGGCCCAGTTTGCAATTTCTGCGGAAGATGAACAGGAATAGCGAGAACCAATGAGAGACTAGCTGGAGGTGTCTGGACGGGCAAATTTAACTCTCATTTCCCACCAGGAAGAGGAAATAACCAAAGGCTCAGCGTGCCATGCCGGAACCAGATTAGGGCCTGAAGCCATCCTGCGGTGTTGTGGCCAGGTCACAAGAAAGCAATTGAAGAAAGGAGCTCAGGGGCACTGTAATTCACAAACCTGCAGAGTTATAAATGACAGCTACCGTCCAAAAATAGACTGAATTAAGGCTGCCAAGAGAACTTGAAAGCGGGGCAGAATTGCAGGAAACCGATTTCAGGAGGTAGACTGGAATTGCATTGAAAGCATAGGAAAAGAGGCAGAACGTCCACAATGATGCACTTGGCCAAAAAGGGCGTATGCGTTTTTTCCTGAATATATTCAGGAAAAAACGCATACGCCCTTTTTGGCCAACCAAGCAAGCTTGCAAAGGAAATCTGCACTACAATGAAGTCTCACTTCCCCCCCGTCAAAAGGGCCATCTGAAAAAAGTGTAAAATCCAGAAAGGCAGGACAGGCTATGGAGAACTGGGAGCCTTGTTATGCTGATGGGCGGGATGTAAATTGCCAACAACCACTCGGGAGAAGTGTATGGTGTTTCCTGAAACATCTAAAAAACAAAGCAACAGAATCTAGGGCACTTCCACTTATGGTCCTATAGCTTAGGGAAATTAAAATCAAAAAGACACAGCCACCCCAAAGTTTGGAACGGCTCTGTTTACAAGAACCTCGTTTACAGTACAAGTTCAACATCGCAGAAAGTGAAAAATGGATAAAGAAGTTGTGGTATTTACTTACAAAGCAATATCACTCAGCAATGAAATCTGTGTCATCAGGCCTTTAGCAGCACAATGAGTGGATTCAGGTATGATGATTCTAACTGAAATAAGTCACACAGAAAAAGAAACATCATAAGATATCAGTAATAAACGGAATGTAAACTTGGCTACACAGGAACTGAATTACAGAACAGAACAGGGTCTCAAATTTAGAAAACCAACTTATGCTTGCTTAAGGGGAAAGGTGAGTTGGGGTGCTTCATAAAACCAGAGATTGAAATGAGCACAGATAAAGTTCCTTAAGTCAACTATGGAATAGACAAGAGCTACTCCTTGCTCAACGAAATGGACTCAACACCGCATATTAAACGCCTAAGAATGTACCTGACTAGTAAGTATCTTAAAACCTATGGATTGCTATGTCTCCGAAAGAGAATCAAGCATGTGTACAGGGGCATAAACGCAGCAGTGATAGGATTGGAGAGGTTCGGTGAGCAAATGAAGACCCTTTGAAGTCATATTGCATGGTACCCATTCCACGGGTCTTAACTCTCCAGGTTTAAGGTATTCTTCCTTCAGCTAAAACATGCATGTGGAACCCAAGTATGATGAACCATGTGAACGGGAGACGTGTTCAAATATGTCTCAGTTTTCCTCCCCTGGTACTCGGGTGCAACATTCCAGATGCTTTACTAACACTCTCCCCACTTGGAGAGTCAGCGCCTTTAACCTCCTGTTTGGCCCAGTTTGCAATTTCTGCGGAAGATGAACAGGAATAGCGAGAACCAATGAGAGACTAGCTGGAGGTGTCTGGACGGGCAAATTTAACTCTCATTTCCCACCAGGAAGAGGAAATAACCAAAGGCTCAGCGTGCCGTGCTGGAACCAGATTAGGGCCTGAAGCCATCCTGCGGTGTTGCGGCCAGGTCACAAGAAAGCGAGTTGAAGAAAGGAACTCAGGGGCACTGTAATTCACAAACCTGCAGAGTTATAAATGACAGCTATCGTCCAAAAATAGACTGAAGTAAGGCTGCCAAGAGGACTTGAAAGCAGGGCAGAATTGCAGGAAACCGATTTCAGGAGGTAGACTGGAATTGCATTGAAAGCATAGGAAAAGAGGCAGAACGTCCACAATGATGCACTTGGCCAAAAAGGGCGTATGCGTTTTTTCCTGAATATATTCAGGAAAAAACGCATACGCCCTTTTTGGCCAACCAAGCAAGCTTGCAAAGGAAATCTGCACTACAATGAAGTCTCACTTCACCCCGGTCAAAAGGGCCATCTGAAAAAAGTGTAAAATCCAGAAAGGCAGGACAGGCCACGGAGAACTGGGAGCCTTGTTATGCTGATGGGCGGGATGTAAATTGCCAACAACCACTCGGGAGAAGTGTATGGTGTTTCCTGAAACATCTAAAAAACAAAGCAACAGAACCTAGGGCACTTCCACTTATGGTCCTATAGCTTAGGGAAATTAAAATCAAAAAGACACAGCCACCCCAAAGTTTGGAACCGCTCTGTTTACAACAAACTCGTTTACAGTACAAGTTCAACATCACAGAAAGTGAAAAGTGGATAAAGAAGTTGTGGTATTTACTTACAAAGCAATATCACTCAGCAATGAAATCTGTGTCATCAGGCCCTTAGCAGCACAATGAGTGGATTCAGGTATGATGATTCTAACTGAAATAAGTCACACAGAAAAAGAAACATCATAAGATATCAGTAATACACGGAATGGAAACTTGGCTACACAGGAACTGAATTACAGAACAGAACAGGGTCTCAAATTTAGAAAACCAACTTATGCTTGCTTAAGGGGAAAGGTGAGTTGGGGTGCTGCATAAAACCAGAGATTGAAATGAGCACAGATAAAGTTCCTTAAGCCAAATATGGAATAGACAAGAGCTACTCCTTGCTCAACGAAATGGACTCAACACCGCATATTAAACGCCTAAGAATGTACCTGACTAGTAAGTATCTTAAAACCTATAGATTGCTATGTCTCCGAAAGAGAATCAAGCATGTGTACAGGGGCATAAACGCAGCAGTGATAGGATTGGAGAGGTTCGGTGAGCAAATGAAGACCCTTTGAAGTCATATTGCATGGTACCCATTCCACGGGTCTCAACTCTCCAGGTTTAAGGTATTCTTCCTTCAGCTAAAACATGCATGTGGAACCCAGAGTATGATCAACCATGTGAACGGGAGACGTGTTCAAATATGTCTCAGTTTTCCTCCCCTGGTACTCGGGTGCAACATTCCAGACGCTTTACTAACACTCTCCCCACTTGGAGAGTCAGCGCCTTTAACCTCCTGTTTGGCCCAGTTTGCAATTTCTGCGGAAGATGAACAGGAATAGCGAGAACCAATGAGAGACTAGCTGGAGGTGTCTGGACGGGCAAATTTAACTCTCATTTCCCACCAGGAAGAGGAATTAACCAAAGGCTCAGCATGCCGGGCCGGAACCTGATTAGGGTCTGAAGCCATCCTGCAGAGTTGCGGCCAGGTCACAAGAAAGCGAGTTGAAGAAAGGAGCTCAGGGGCACTGTAATTCACAAACCTGCAGAGTTATAAATGACAGCTATCGTCCAAAAATAGACTGAAGTAAGGCTGCCAAGAGGACTTGAAAGCGGGGCAGAATTGCAGGAAACCGATTTCAGGAGGTAGACTGGAATTGCATTGAAAGCATAGGAAAAGAGGCAGAACGTCCACAATGATGCACTTGGCCAAAAAGGGCGTATGCGTTTTTTCCTGAATATATTCAGGAAAAAACGCATACGCCCTTTTTGGCCAACCAAGCAAGCTTGCAAAGGAAATCTGCACTACAATGAAGTCTCACTTCCCCCCGGTCAAAAGGGCCATCTGAAAAAAGTGTAAAATCCAGAAAGGCAGGACAGGCCATGGAGAACTGGGAGCCTTGTTATGCTGATGGGCGGGATGTAAATAGCCAACAACCACTTGGGAGAAGTGTATGGTGTTTCCTGAAACATCTAAAAAACAAAGCAACAGAACCTAGGGCACTTTCACTTATGGTCCTATAGCTTAGGGAAATTAAAATCAAAAAGACACAGCCACCCCAAAGTTTGGAACGGCTCTGTTTACAAGAACCTCGTTTACAGTACAAGTTCAACATCGCAGAAAGTGAAAAATGGATAAAGAAGTTGTGGTATTTACTTACAAAGCAATATCACTCAGCAATGAAATCTGTGTCACAAGGCCCTTAGCAGCACAATGAGTGGATTCAGGTATGATGATTCTAACTGAAATAAGTCACACAGAAAAAGAAACATCATAAGATATCAGTAATACACGGAATGTAAACTTGGCTACACAGGAACTGAATTACAGAACAGAACAGGGTCTCAAATTTAGAAAACCAATTTATGCTTGCTTAAGGGGAAAGGTGAGTTGGGGTGCTGCATAAAACCAGAGATTGAAATGAGCACAGATAAAGTTCCTTAAGCCAAATATGGAATAGACAAGAGCTACTCCTTGCTCAACGAAATGGACTCAACACCCCATATTAAACGCCTAAGAATGTACCTGACTAGTAAGTATCTTAAAACCTATGGATTGCTATGTCTCCGAAAGAGAATCAAGCATGTGTACAGGGGCATAAACGCAGCAGTGATAGGATTGAAGAGGTTCGGTGAGCAAATGAAGACCCTTTGAAGTCATATTGCATGGTACCCATTCCACGGGTTTCAACTACCCAGGTTTAAGGTATTCTTCCTTCAGCTAAAACATGCATGTGGAACCTAGAGTATGATCAACCATGTGATCGGGAGACGTGTTCAAATATGTCTCAGTTTTCGTACCCTGGTACTCGGGTGCAACATTCCAGAAGCTTTACTAACACTCTCCCGACTTGGAGAGTCAGTCCCTTTAACCTCCTGTTTCGCCCAGTTTGCAATTTCTGCGGAAGATGAACAGGAATAGCGAGAACCAATGAGAGACTAGCTGGAGGTGTCTGGACGGGCAAATTTAACTCTCATTTCCCACCAGGAAGAGGAATTAACCAAAGGCTCAGCGTGCCGTGCCGGAACCAGATTAGGGCCTGAAGCCATCCTGCGGTGTTGCGGCCAGCTCAAAAGAAAGCGAGTTGAAGAAAGGAGCTCAGGGGCACTGTAATTCACAAACCTGCAGAGTTATAAATGACAGCTATCGTCCAAAAATAGACTGAAGTAAGGCTGCCAAGAGGACTTGAAAGCGGGGCAGAATTGCAGGAAACCGATTTCAGGAGGTAGACTGGAATTGCATTGAAAGCATAGGAAAAGAGGCAGAACGTCCACAATGATGCACTTGGCCAAAAAGGGCGTATGCTTTTTTTCCTGAATATATTCAGGAAAAAACGCATACGCCCTTTTTGGCCAACCAAGCAAACTTGCAAAGGAAATCTGCACTACAATGAAGTCTCACTTCTCCCCGGTCAAAAGGGCCATCTGAAAAAACTGTAAAATCCAGAAAGGCAGGACAGGCCATGGAGAACTGGGAGCCTTGTTATGCTGATGGGCGGGATGTAAATTGCCAACAGACACTCAGGAGAAGTGTATGGTGTTTCCTGAAACATCTAAAAAACAAAGCAACAGAGCCTAGGGCACTGCCACTTATGGTCCTATAGCTTAGGGAAATTAAAATCAAAAAGACACAGCCACCCCAAAGTTTGGAACGGCTCTGTTTACAAGAACCTCGTTTACAGTACAAGTTCAACATCGCAGAAAGTGAAAAATGGATAAAGAAGTTGTGGTATTCACTTACAAAGCAATATCACTCAGCAATGAAATCTATGTCATCAGGCCCTTAGCAGCACAATGAGTGGATTCAGGTATGATGATTCTAACTGAAATAAGTCACACAGAAAAAGAAACATCATAAGATATCAGTAATACACGGAATGGAAACTTAGCTACACAGGAACTGAATTACAGAACAGAACAGGGTCTCAAATTTAGAAAACCAACTTATGCTTGCTTAAGGGTAAAGGTGCGTTGTGGTGCTGCATAAAACCAGAGATTGAAATGAGCACAGATAAAGTTCCTTAAGCCAAATATGGAATAGACAAGAGCTACTCCTTGCTCAACGAAATGGACTCAACACCGCATATTAAACGCCTAAGAATGTACCTGACTAGTAAGTATCTTAAAACCTATATTTTGCTATGTCTCCGAAAGAGAATCAAGCATGTGTACAGGGGCATAAACGCAGCAGTGATAGGATTGGAGAGGTTCGGTGAGCAAATGAAGACCCTTTGAAGTCATATTGCATGGTACGCATTACACGGGTCTCAACTCTCCAGGTTTAAGGTATTCTTCCTTCAGCTAAAACATGCATGTTGCACCCAGAGTATGATCAACCATGTGAACGGGAGACGTGTTCAAATATGTCTCAGTTTTCCTCCCCTGGTACTCGGGTGCAACATTCCAGACGCTTTACTAACACTCTCCCGACTTGGAGAGTCAGTCCCTTTAACCTCCTGTTTGGCCCAGTTTGCAATTTCTGTGTAAGATGAACAGGAATAGCGAGAACCAATGAGAGGCTAGCTGGAGGTGTCTCGACTGGCAAATTTAACTCTCATTTCCCACCAGGAAGAGGAATTAACCAAAGGCTCAGCGTGCCGTGCCAGAACCAGATTAGGGCCTGAAGCCATCCTGCAGTGTTGCGGCCAGGTCAAAAGAAAGCGAGTTGAAGAAAGGAGCTCAGGGGCACTGTAATTCACAAACCTGCAGAGTTATAAATGACAGCTATCGTCCAAAAATAGACTGAAGTAAGGCTGCCAAGAGGACTTGAAAGCGGGGCAGAATTGCAGGAAACCGATTTCAGGAGGTAGACTGGAATTGCATTGAAAGCATAGGAAAAGAGGCAGAACGTCCACAATGATGCACTTGGCCAAAAAGGGCGTATGCGTTTTTTCCTGAATATATTCAGGAAAATATTCAGGAATATATTCAGGAAAAAACGCATACGCCCTTTTTGGCCAACCAAGCAAGCTTGCAAAGGAAACCTGCACTACAATGAAGTCTCACTTCCCCCCGGTCAAAAGGGCCATCTGAAAAAAGTGTAAAATCCAGAAAGGCAGGACAGGCCATGGAGAACTGGGAGCCTTGTTATGCTGATGGGCGGGATGTAAATTGCCAACAACCACTTGGGAGAAGTGTATGGTGTTTCCTGAAACATCTAAAAAACAAAGCAACAGAACCTAGGGCACTTCCACTTATGGTCCTATAGCTTAGGGAAATTAAAATCAAAAAGACACAGCGACCCCAAAGTTTGGAACGGCTCTGTTTACAAGAACCTCATTTACAGTACAAGTTCAACATCGCAGAAAGTGAAAAATGGATAAAGAAGTTGTGGTATTTACTTACAAAGCAATATCACTCAGCAATGAAATCTGTGTCATCAGGCCCTTAGCAGCACAATGAGTGGATTCAGGTATGATGATTCTAACTGAAATAAGTCACACAGAAAAAGAAACATCATAAGATATCAGTAATACACGGAATGGAAACTTGGCTACACAGGAACTGAATTACAGAACAGAACAGGGTCTCAAATTTAGAAAACCAACTTATGCTTGCTTATGGGTAAAGGTGAGTTGGGGTGGTGCATAAAACCAGAGATTGAAATGTGCACAGATAAAGTTCCTTAAGCCAAATATGGAATAGACAAGAGCTACTCCTTGCTCAACGAAATGGACTCAACACCGCATATTAAACGCCTAAGAATGTACCTGACTAGTAAGTATCTTAAAACCTATGGATTGCTATGTCTCCGAAAGAGAATCAAGCATGTGTACAGGGGCATAAACGCAGCAGTGATAGGATTGGAGAGGTTCGGTGAGCCAATGAAGACCCTTTGAAGTCATATTGCATGGTACGCATTACACGGGTCTTAACTCTCCAGGTTTAAGGTATTCTTCCTTCAGCTAAAACATGCATGTGGAACCCAAGTATGATCAACCATGTGAACGGGAGACGTGTTCAAATATGTCTCAGTTTTCGTACCCTGGTACTCGGGTGCAACATCCCAGACGCTTTACTAACACTCTCCCGACTTGGAGAGTCAGTCCCTTTAACCTCCTGTTTGGCCCAGTTTGCAATTTCTGCGGAAGATGAGCAGGAATAGCGAGAACCAATGAGAGACTAGCTGGAGGTGTCTCGACTGGCAAATTTAACTCTCATTTCCCACCAGGAAGAGGAATTAACCAAAGGCTCAGCGTGCCGTGCCGGAACCAGATTAGGGCCTGAAGCCATCCTGCGGTGTTGCGGCCAGCTCACAAGAAAGCGAGTTGAAGAAAGGAGCTCAGGGGCACTGTAATTCACAAACCTGCAGAGTTATAAATGACAGCTATCGTCCAAAAATATACTGAAGTAAGGCTGCCAAGAGGACTTGAAAGCGGGGCAGAATTGCAGGAAACCGATTTCAGGAGGTAGACTGGAATTGCATTGAAAGCATAGGAAAAGAGGCAGAACGTCCACAATGATGCACTTGGCCAAAAAGGGCGTATGCTTTTTTTCCTGAATATATTCAGGAAAAAACGCATACGCCCTTTTTGGCCAACCAAGCAAACTTGCAAAGGAAATCTGCACTACAATGAAGTCTCACTTCTCCCCGGTCAAAAGGGCCATCTGAAAAAACTGTAAAATCCAGAAAGGCAGGACAGGCCATGGAGAACTGGGAGCCTTGTTATGCTGATGGGCGGGATGTAAATTGCCAACAGACACTCAGGAGAAGTGTATGGTGTTTCCTGAAACATCTAAAAAACAAAGCAACAGAGCCTAGGGCACTGCCACTTATGGTCCTATAGCTTAGGGAAATTAAAATCAAAAAGACACAGCCACCCCAAAGTTTGGAACGGCTCTGTTTACAAGAACCTCGTTTACAGTACAAGTTCAACATCGCAGAAAGTGAAAAATGGATAAAGAAGTTGTGGTATTCACTTACAAAGCAATATCACTCAGCAATGAAATCTATGTCATCAGGCCCTTAGCAGCACAATGAGTGGATTCAGGTATGATGATTCTAACTGAAATAAGTCACACAGAAAAAGAAACATCATAAGATATCAGTAATACACGGAATGGAAACTTAGCTACACAGGAACTGAATTACAGAACAGAACAGGGTCTCAAATTTAGAAAACCAACTTATGCTTGCTTAAGGGTAAAGGTGCGTTGTGGTGCTGCATAAAACCAGAGATTGAAATGAGCACAGATAAAGTTCCTTAAGCCAAATATGGAATAGACAAGAGCTACTCCTTGCTCAACGAAATGGACTCAACACCGCATATTAAACGCCTAAGAATGTACCTGACTAGTAAGTATCTTAAAACCTATATTTTGCTATGTCTCCGAAAGAGAATCAAGCATGTGTACAGGGGCATAAACGCAGCAGTGATAGGATTGGAGAGGTTCGGTGAGCAAATGAAGACCCTTTGAAGTCATATTGCATGGTACGCATTACACGGGTCTCAACTCTCCAGGTTTAAGGTATTCTTCCTTCAGCTAAAACATGCATGTTGCACCCAGAGTATGATCAACCATGTGAACGGGAGACGTGTTCAAATATGTCTCAGTTTTCCTCCCCTGGTACTCGGGTGCAACATTCCAGACGCTTTACTAACACTCTCCCGACTTGGAGAGTCAGTCCCTTTAACCTCCTGTTTGGCCCAGTTTGCAATTTCTGTGTAAGATGAACAGGAATAGCGAGAACCAATGAGAGGCTAGCTGGAGGTGTCTCGACTGGCAAATTTAACTCTCATTTCCCACCAGGAAGAGGAATTAACCAAAGGCTCAGCGTGCCGTGCCAGAACCAGATTAGGGCCTGAAGCCATCCTGCAGTGTTGCGGCCAGGTCAAAAGAAAGCGAGTTGAAGAAAGGAGCTCAGGGGCACTGTAATTCACAAACCTGCAGAGTTATAAATGACAGCTATCGTCCAAAAATAGACTGAAGTAAGGCTGCCAAGAGGACTTGAAAGCGGGGCAGAATTGCAGGAAACCGATTTCAGGAGGTAGACTGGAATTGCATTGAAAGCATAGGAAAAGAGGCAGAACGTCCACAATGATGCACTTGGCCAAAAAGGGCGTATGCGTTTTTTCCTGAATATATTCAGGAAAATATTCAGGAATATATTCAGGAAAAAACGCATACGCCCTTTTTGGCCAACCAAGCAAGCTTGCAAAGGAAACCTGCACTACAATGAAGTCTCACTTCCCCCCGGTCAAAAGGGCCATCTGAAAAAAGTGTAAAATCCAGAAAGGCAGGACAGGCCATGGAGAACTGGGAGCCTTGTTATGCTGATGGGCGGGATGTAAATTGCCAACAACCACTTGGGAGAAGTGTATGGTGTTTCCTGAAACATCTAAAAAACAAAGCAACAGAACCTAGGGCACTTCCACTTATGGTCCTATAGCTTAGGGAAATTAAAATCAAAAAGACACAGCGACCCCAAAGTTTGGAACGGCTCTGTTTACAAGAACCTCATTTACAGTACAAGTTCAACATCGCAGAAAGTGAAAAATGGATAAAGAAGTTGTGGTATTTACTTACAAAGCAATATCACTCAGCAATGAAATCTGTGTCATCAGGCCCTTAGCAGCACAATGAGTGGATTCAGGTATGATGATTCTAACTGAAATAAGTCACACAGAAAAAGAAACATCATAAGATATCAGTAATACACGGAATGGAAACTTGGCTACACAGGAACTGAATTACAGAACAGAACAGGGTCTCAAATTTAGAAAACCAACTTATGCTTGCTTATGGGTAAAGGTGAGTTGGGGTGGTGCATAAAACCAGAGATTGAAATGTGCACAGATAAAGTTCCTTAAGCCAAATATGGAATAGACAAGAGCTACTCCTTGCTCAACGAAATGGACTCAACACCGCATATTAAACGCCTAAGAATGTACCTGACTAGTAAGTATCTTAAAACCTATGGATTGCTATGTCTCCGAAAGAGAATCAAGCATGTGTACAGGGGCATAAACGCAGCAGTGATAGGATTGGAGAGGTTCGGTGAGCCAATGAAGACCCTTTGAAGTCATATTGCATGGTACGCATTACACGGGTCTTAACTCTCCAGGTTTAAGGTATTCTTCCTTCAGCTAAAACATGCATGTGGAACCCAAGTATGATCAACCATGTGAACGGGAGACGTGTTCAAATATGTCTCAGTTTTCGTACCCTGGTACTCGGGTGCAACATCCCAGACGCTTTACTAACACTCTCCCGACTTGGAGAGTCAGTCCCTTTAACCTCCTGTTTGGCCCAGTTTGCAATTTCTGCGGAAGATGAGCAGGAATAGCGAGAACCAATGAGAGACTAGCTGGAGGTGTCTCGACTGGCAAATTTAACTCTCATTTCCCACCAGGAAGAGGAATTAACCAAAGGCTCAGCGTGCCGTGCCGGAACCAGATTAGGGCCTGAAGCCATCCTGCGGTGTTGCGGCCAGCTCACAAGAAAGCGAGTTGAAGAAAGGAGCTCAGGGGCACTGTAATTCACAAACCTGCAGAGTTATAAATGACAGCTATCGTCCAAAAATATACTGAAGTAAGGCTGCCAAGAGGACTTGAAAGCGGGGCAGAATTGCAGGAAACCGATTTCAGGAGGTAGACTGGAATTGCATTGAAAGCATAGGAAAAGAGGCAGAACGTCCACAATGATGCACTTGGCCAAAAAGGGCGTATGCGTTTTTTCCTGAATATATTCAGGAAAAAACGCATACGCCCTTTTTGGCCAACCAAGCAAGCTTGCAAAGGAAATCTGCACTACAATGAAGTCTCACTTCCCCCCCGGTCAAAAGGGCCATCTGAAAAAAGTGTAAAATCCAGAAAGGGAGGACAGGCCATGGAGAACTGGGAGCCTTGTTATGCTGATGGGCGGGATGTAAATTGCCAACAGACACTCGGGAGAAGTGTATGGTGTTTCCTGAAACATCTAAAAAACAAAGCAACAGAGCCTAGGGCACTGCCACTTATGGTCCTATAGCTTAGGGAAATTAAAATCAAAAAGACACAGCCACCCCAAAGTTTGGGACGCCTCTGTTTACAAGAACCTCGTTTACAGTACAAGTTCAACATCGCAGAAAGTGAAAAATGGATAAAGAAGTTGTGGTATTTACTTACAAAGCAATATCACTCAGCAATGAAATCTATGTCATCAGGCCCTTAGCTGCACAATGAGTGGATTCAGGTATGATGATTCTAACTGAAATAAGTCACACAGAAAAAGAAACATCATAAGATATCAGTAATACACGGAATGGAAACTTGGCTACACAGGAACTGAATTACAGAACAGAACAGGGTCTCAAATTTAGAAAACCAACTTATGCTTGCTTAAGGGTAAAGGTGAGTTGGGATGCTGCCTAAAACCAGAGATTGAAATGAGCACAGATAAAGTTCCTTAAGCCAAATATGGAATAGACAAGAGCTACTCCTTGCTCAACGAAATGGACTCAACACCGCATATTAAACGCCTAAGAATGTACCTGACTAGTAAGTATCTTAAAACCTATGGATTGCTATGTATCCGAAAGAGAATCAAGCATGTGTACAGGGGCATAAACGCAGCAGTGATAGGATTGGAGAGGTTCGGTGAGCAAATGAAGACCCTTTGAAGTCATATTGCATGGTACCCTTTCCACGGGTTTCAACTACCCAGGTTTAGGGTATTCTTCCTTCAGCTAAAACATGCATGTGGAACCCAGAGTATGATGAACCATGTGATCGGGAGACGTGTTCAAATATGTCTCAGTTTTCGTACCCTGGTACTCGGGTGCAACATTCCAGATGCTTTACTAACACTCTCCCGACTTGGAGAGTCAGTCCCTTTAACCTCCTGTTTGGCCCAGTTTGCAATTTCTGCGGAAGATGAACAGGAATAGCGAGAACCAATGAGAGACTAGCTGGAGGTGTCTGGACGGGCGAATTTAACTCTCATTTCCCACCAGGAAGAGGAAATAACCAAAGGCTCAGCGTGCCGTACCGGAACCAGATTAGGGCCTGAAGCCATCCTGCGGTGTTGCGGCCAGCTCAAAAGAAAGCGAGTTGAAGAAAGGACCTCAGGGGCACTGTAATTAACAAACCTGCAGAGTTATAAATGACAGCTATCGTCCAAAAATAGACTGAAGTAAGGCTGCCAAGAGGACTGGAAAGCGGGGCAGAATTGCAGGAAACCGATTTCAGGAGGTAGACTGGAATTGCATTGAAAGCATAGGAAAAGAGGCAGAACGTCCACAATGATGCACTTGGCCAAAAAGGGCGTATGCGTTTTTTCCTGAATATATTCAGGAAAAAACGCATACGCCCTTTTTGGCCAACCAAGCAAACTTGCAAAGGAAATCTGCACTACAATGAAGTCTCACTTCTCCCCGGTCAAAAGGGCCATCTGAAAAAAGTGTAAAATCCAGAAAGGCAGGACAGGCCATGGAGAACTGGGAGCCTTGTTATGCTGATGGGCGGGATGTAAATTGCCAACAGACACTCAGGAGAAGTGTATGGTGTTTCCTGAAACATCGAAAAAACAAAGCAACAGAGCCTAGGGCACTTCCACTTATGGTCCTATAGCTTAGGGAAATTAAAATCAAAAAGACACAGCCACCCCAAAGTTTGGGACGCCTCCGTTTACAAGAACCTCGTTTACCGTACAAGTTCAATATCACAGAAAGTGAAAAATGGATAAAGAACTTGTGGTACTTACGTACAATGCAGTATCACTCAGCAATGAAATCTATGTCATCAGGCCCGTAGCAGCATAATGAGTGGATTCAGGTACGATGATTCTAACTGAAATAAGTCACACAGAAAAAGAAACATCATAAGATATCACTAATACACGGAATGTAAACTTGGCTACACAGGAACTGAATTACAGAACAGAACAGGGTCTCAAATTTAGAAAACCAACTTATGCTTGCTTAAGGGTAAAGGTGAGTTGGGGTGCTGCATAAAACCAGAGATTGAAATGAGCACAGATAAAGTTCCTTAAGCCAAATATGGAATAGACAAGAGCTACACCTTGCTCAACGAAATGGACTCAACACCCCATATTAAACGCCTAAGAATGTACCTGACTAGTAAGTATCTTAAAACCTATGGATTGCTATGTCTCTGAAAGAGAATCAAGCATGTGTACAGGGGCATAAACGCAGCAGTGACAGGATTGGAGAGGTTCGGTGAGCAAATGAAGACCCTTTGAAGTCATATTGCATGGTACCCATTCCACAGGTTTCAACTACCAAGGTTTAAGGTATTCTTCCTTCAGCTAAAACATGCATGTGGAACCTAGAGTATGATCAACCATGTGATCGGGAGACGTGTTCAAATATGTCTCAGTTTTCGAACCCTGGTACTCGGGTGCAACATTCCAGACGCTTTACTAACACTCTCCCGACTTGGAGAGTCAGTCCCTTTAACCTCCTGTTTGGCCCAGTTTGCAATTTCTGCGGAAGATGAACAGGAATAGCGAGATCCAATGAGAGGCTAGCTGGAGGTGTCTCGACGGGCAAATTTAACTCTCATTTCCCACCAGGAAGAGGAATTAACCAAAGGCTCAGCATGCCGGGCCGGAACCAGATTAGGGCCTGAAGCCATCCTGCGGTGTTGCGGCCAGCTCAAAAGAAAGCGAGTTGAAGAAAGGAGCTCAGGGGCACTGTAATTCACAAACCTGCAGAGTTATAAATGACAGCTATCGTCCAAAAATAGACTGAAGTAAGGCTGCCAAGAGGACTTGAAAGCAGGGCAGAATTGCAGGAAACCGATTTCAGGAGGTAGACTGGAATTGCATTGAAAGCATAGGAAAAGAGGCAGAACGTCCACAATGATGCACTTGGCCAAAAAGGGCGTATGCGTTTTTTCCTGAATATATTCAGGAAAAAACGCATACGCCCTTTTTGGCCAACCAAGCAAGCTTGCAAAGGAAATCTGCACTACAATGAAGTCTCACTTCCCCCCGGTCAAAAGGGCCATCTGAAAAAAGTGTAAAATCCAGAAAGGCAGGACAGGCCATGGAGAACTGGGAGCCTTGTTATGCTGATGGGCGGGATGTAAATTGCCAACAACCACTCGGGAGAAGTGTATGGTGTTTCCTGAAACATCTAAAAAACAAAGCAACAGAACCTAGGGCACTTCCACTTATGGTCCTATAGCTTAGGGAAATTAAAATCAAAAAGACACAGCCACCCCAAAGTTTGGAACGGCTCTGTTTACAAGAACCTCGTTTACAGTACAAGTTCAACATCGCAGAAAGTGAAAAATGGATAAAGAAGTTGTGGTATTTACTTACAAAGCAATATCACTCAGCAATGAAATCTGTGTCATCAGGCCCTTAGCAGCACAATGAGTGGATTCAGGTATGATGATTCTAACTGAAATAAGTCACACAGAAAAAGAAACATCATAAGATATCAGTAATACACGGAATGGAAACTTGGCTACACAGGAACTGAATTACAGAACAGAACAGGGTCTCAAATTTAGAAAACCAACTTATGCTTGCTTAAGGGGAAAGGTGAGTTGGGGTGCTGCATAAAACCAGAGATTGAAATGAGCACAGATAAAGTTCCTTAAGCCAAATATGGAATAGACAAGAGCTACTCCTTGCTCAACGAAATGGACTCAACACCGCATATTAAACGCCTAAGAATGTACCTGACTAGTAAGTATCTTAAAACCTATGGATTGCTATGTCTCCGAAAGAGAATCAAGCATGTGTACAGGGGCATAAACGCAGCAGTGATAGGATTGGAGAGGTTCGGTGAGCAAATGAAGACCCTTTGAAGTCATATTGCATGGTACCCATTCCACGGGTTTCAACTACCCAGGTTTAGGGTATTCTTCCTTCAGCTAAAACATGCATGTGGAACCTAGAGTATGATCAACCATGTGATCGGGAGACGTGTTCAAATATGTCTCAGTTTTCGTACCCTGGTACTCGGGTGCAACATTCCAGACGCTTTACTAACACTCTCCCGACTTGGAGAGTCAGTCGCTTTAACCTCCTGTTTGGCCCAGTTTGCAATTTCTGCTGAAGATGAGCAGGAATAGCGAGAACCAATGAGAGACTAGCTGGAGGTGTCTCGACGGGCATATTTAACTCTCATTTCCCACCAGGAAGAGGAATTAACCAAAGGCTCAGCGTGCCGTGCCAGAACCAGATTAGGGCCTGAAGCCATCCTGCGGTGTTGCGGCCAGCTCACAAGGGAGCGAGTTGAAGAAAGGAGCTCAGGGGCACTGTAATTCACAAACCTGCAGAGTTATAAATGACAGCTATCGTCCAAAAATATACTGAAGTAAGGCTGCCAAGAGGACTTGAAAGCGGGGCAGAATTGCAGGAAACCGATTTCAGGAGGTAGACTGGAATTGCATTGAGAGCATAGGAAAAGAGGCAGAACGTCCACAATGATGCACTTGGCCAAAAAGGGCGTATGCGTTTTTTCCTGAATATATTCAGGAAAAAACGCATACGCCCTTTTTGGCCAACCAAGCAAACTTGCAAAGGAAATCTGCACTACAATGAAGTCTCACTTCTCCCCGGTCAAAAGGGCCATCTGAAAAAAGTGTAAAATCCAGAAAGGCAGGACAGGCCATGGAGAACTGGGAGCCTTGTTATGCTGATGGGCGGGATGTAAATTGCCAACAGACACTCAGGAGAAGTGTATGGTGTTTCCTGAAACATCGAAAAAACAAAGCAACAGAGCCTAGGGCACTTCCACTTATGGTCCTATAGCTTAGGGAAATTAAAATCAAAAAGACACAGCCACCCCAAAGTTTGGGACGCCTCCGTTTACAAGAACCTCGTTTACCGTACAAGTTCAATATCACAGAAAGTGAAAAATGGATAAAGAACTTGTGGTACTTACGCACAATGCAGTATCACTCAGCAATGAAATCTATGTCATCAGGCCCGTAGCAGCATAATGAGTGGATTCAGGTACGATGATTCTAACTGAAATAAGTCACACAGAAAAAGAAACATCATAAGATATCACTAATACACGGAATGTAAACTTGGCTACACAGGAACTGAATTACAGAACAGAACAGGTTCTCAAATTTAGAAAACCAACTTATGCTTGCTTAAGGGTAAAGGTGAGTTGGGGTGCTGCATAAAACCAGAGATTGAAATGAGCACAGATAAAGTTCCTTAAGCCAAATATGGAATAGACAAGAGCTACTCCTTGCTCAACGAAATGGACTCAACACCCCATATTAAACGCCTAAGAATGTACCTGACTAGTAAGTATCTTAAAACCTATGGATTGCTATGTCTCTGAAAGAGAATCAAGCATGTGTACAGGGGCATAAACGCAGCAGTGATAGGATTGGAGAGGCTCGGTGAGCAAATGAAGACCCTTTGAAGTCATATTGCATGGTACCCATTACACGGGTCTCAACTCTCCAGGTTTAAGGTATTCTTCCTTCAGCTAAAACATGCACGTGGAACCCAGAGTATGATCAACCATGTGAACGGGAGACGTGTTCAAATATGTCTCAGTTTTCCTCCCCTGGTACTCGGGTGCAACATTCCAGACGCTTTACTAACACTCTCCGGACTTGGAGAGTCAGTCCCTTTAACCTCCTGTTTGGCCCAGTTTGCAATTTCTGCGGAAGATGAACAGGAATAGCGAGATCCAATGAGAGGCTAGCTGGAGGTGTCTCGACGGGCAAATTTAACTCTCATTTCCCACCAGGAAGAGGAATTAACCAAAGGCTCAGCATGCCGGGCCGGAAGCAGATTAGGGCCTGAAGCCATCCTGCGGTGTTGCGGCCAGCTCAAAAGAAAGCGAGTTGAAGAAAGGAGCTCAGGGGCACTGTAATTCACAAACCTGCAGAGTTATAAATGACAGCTATCGTCCAAAAATAGACTGAAGTAAGGCTGCCAAGAGGACTTGAAAGCGGGGCAGAATTGCAGGAAACCGATTTCAGGAGGTAGACTGGAATTGCATTGAAAGCATAGGAAAAGAGGCAGAACGTCCACAATGATGCACTTGGCCAAAAAGGGCGTATGCGTTTTTTCCTGAATATATTCAGGAAAAAACGCATACGCCCTTTTTGGCCAACCAAGCAAGCTTGCAAAGGAAATCTGCACTACAATGAAGTCTCACTTCCCCCCGGTCAAAAGGGCCATCTGAAAAAAGTGTAAAATCCAGAAAGGCAGGACAGGCCATGGAGAACTGGGAGCCTTGTTATGCTGATGGGCGGGATGTAAATTGCCAACAGACACTCAGGAGAAGTGTATGGTGTTTCCTGAAACATCTAAAAAACAAAGCAACAGAGCCTAGGGCACTGCCACTTATGGTCCTGTAGCTTAGGGAAATTAAAATCAAAAAGACACAGACACCCCAATGTTTGGGACGCCTCTATTTACAAGAACCTCGTTTACAGTACAAGTTCAACATCGCAGAAAGTGAAAAATGGATAAAGAAGTTGTGGTATTTACTTACAAAGCAATATCACTCAGCAATGAAATCTGTGTCATCAGGCACTTAGCAGCACAATGAGTGGATTTAGGTATGATGATTCTAACTGAAATAAGTCACACAGAAAAAGAAACATCATAAGATATCAGTAATACACGGAATGGAAACTTGGCTACACAGGAACTGAATTACAGAACAGAACAGGGTCTCAAATTTAGAAAACCAACTTATGCTTGCTTAAGGGTAAAGGTGAGTTGGGGTGCTGCATAAAACCAGAGATTGAAATGAGCACAGATAAAGTTCCTTAAGCCAAATATGGAATAGACAAGAGCTACTCCTTGCTCAACGAAATGGACTCAACACCGCATATTAAACGCCTAAGAATGTACCTGACTAGTAAGTATCTTAAAACCTATGGATTGCTATGTCTCCGAAAGAGAATCAAGCATGTGTACAGGGGCATAAACGCAGCAGTGATAGGATTGGAGAGGTTCGGTGAGCCAATGAAGACCCTTTGAAGTCATATTGCATGGTACCCATTACACGGGTCTTAACTCTCCAGGTTTAAGGTATTCTTCCTTCAGCTAAAACATGCATGTGGAACCCAAGTATGATCAACCATGTGAACGGGAGACGTGTTCAAATATGTCTCAGTTTTCCTCCCCTGGTACTCGGGTGCAACATTCCAGACGCTTTACTAACACTCTCCCGACTTGGAGAGTCAGTCCCTTTAACCTCCTGTTTGGCCCAGTTTGCAATTTCTGCGGAAGATGAACAGGAATAGCGAGATCCAATGAGAGGCTAGCTGGAGGTGTCTCGACGGGCAAATTTAACTCTCATTTCCCACCAGGAAGAGGAATTAACCAAAGGCTCAGCATGCCGGGCCGGAACCAGATTAGGGCCTGAAGCCATCCTGCGGTGTTGCGGCCAGCTCAAAAGAAAGCGAGTTGAAGAAAGGAGCTCAGGGGCACTGTAATTCACAAACCTGCAGAGTTATAAATGACAGCTATCGTCCAAAAATATACTGAAGTAAGGCTGCCAAGAGGACTTGAAAGCGGGGCAGAATTGCAGGAAACCGATTTCAGGAGGTAGACTGGAATTGCATTGAAAGCATAGGAAAAGAGGCAGAACGTCCACAATGATGCACTTGGCCAAAAAGGGCGTATGCGTTTTTTCCTGAATATATTCAGGAAAAAACGCATACGCCCTTTTTGGCCAACCAAGCAAGCTTGCAAAGGAAATCTGCACTACAATGAAGTCTCACTTCCCCCCGGTCAAAAGGGCCATCTGAAAAAAGTGTAAAATCCAGAAAGGCAGGACAGGCCATGGAGAACTGGGAGCCTTGTTATGCTGATGGGCGGGATGTAAATTGCCAACAACCACTCGGGAGAAGTGTATGGTGTTTCCTGAAACATCTAAAAAACAAAGCAACAGAACCTAGGGCACTTCCACTTATGGTCCTATAGCTTAGGGAAATTAAAATCAAAAACACACAGCCACCCCAAAGTTTGGAACGGCTCTGTTTACAAGAACCTCGTTTACAGTACAAGTTCAACATCGCAGAAAGTGAAAAATGGATAAAGAAGTTGTGGTATTTACTTACAAAGCAATATCACTCAGCAATGAAATCTGTGTCATCAGGCCCTTAGCAGCACAATGAGTGGATTCAGGTATGATGATTCTAACTGAAATAAGTCACACAGAAAAAGAAACATCATAAGATATCAGTAATACATGGAATGGAAACTTGGCTACACAGGAACTGAATTACAGAACAGAACAGGGTCTCAAATTTAGAAAACCAACTTATGCTTGCTTAAGGGTAAAGGTGAGTTGGGGTGCTGCCTAAAACCAGAGATTGAAATGAGCACAGATAAAGTTCCTTAAGCCAAATATGGAATAGACAAGAGCTACTCCTTGCTCAACGAAATGGACTCAACACCGCATATTAAACGCCTAAGAATGTACCTGACTAGTAAGTATCTTAAAACCTATGGATTGCTATGTCTCCGAAAGAGAATCAAGCATGTGTACAGGGGCATAAACGCAGCAGTGATAGGATTGGAGAGGTTCGGTGAGCCAATGAAGACCCTTTGAAGTCATATTGCATGGTACCCATTACACGGGTCTTAACTCTCCAGGTTTAAGGTATTCTTCCTTCAGCTAAAACATGCATGTGGAACCCAAGTATGATCAACCATGTGAACGGGAGACGTGTTCAAATATGTCTCAGTTTTCGTACCCTGGTACTCGGGTGCAACATTCCAGATGCTTTACTAACACTCTCCGGACTTGGAGAGTCAGTCCCTTTAACCTCCTGTTTGGCCCAGTTTGCAATTTCTGCGGAAGATGAACAGGAATAGCGAGATCCAATGAGAGGCTAGCTGGAGGTGTCTCGACGGGCAAATTTAACTCTCATTTCCCACCAGGAAGAGGAATTAACCAAAGGCTCAGCATGCCGGGCCGGAACCAGATTAGGGCCTGAAGCCATCCTGCGGTGTTGCGGCCAGCTCAAAAGAAAGCGAGTTGAAGAAAGGAGCTCAGGGGCACTGTAATTCACAAACTTGCAGAGTTATAAATGACAGCTATCGTCCAAAAATAGACTGAAGTAAGGCTGCCAAGAGGACTTGAAAGCAGGGCAGAATTGCAGGAAACCGATTTCAGGAGGTAGACTGGAATTGCATTGAAAGCATAGGAAAAGAGGCAGAACGTCCACAATGATGCACTTGGCCAAAAAGGGCGTATGCGTTTTTTCCTGAATATATTCAGGAAAAAACGCATACGCCCTTTTTGGCCAACCAAGCAAGCTTGCAAAGGAAATCTGCACTACAATGAAGTCTCACTTCCCCCCGGTCAAAAGGGCCATCTGAAAAAAGTGTAAAATCCAGAAAGGCAGGACAGGCCATGGAGAACTGGGAGCCTTGTTATGCTGATGGGCGGGATGTAAATTGCCAACAACCACTCGGGAGAAGTGTATGGTGTTTCCTGAAACATCTAAAAAACAAAGCAACAGAACCTAGGGCACTTCCACTTATGGTCCTATAGCTTAGGGAAATTAAAATCAAAAAGACACAGCCACCCCAAAGTTTGGAACGGCTCTGTTTACAAGAACCTCGTTTACAGTACAAGTTCAACATCGCAGAAAGTGAAAAATGGATAAAGAAGTTGTGGTATTTACTTACAAAGCAATATCACTCAGCAATGAAATCTATGTCATGAGGCCCTTAGCTACACAATGAGTGGATTCAGGTATGATGATTCTAACTGAAATAAGTCACACAGAAAAAGAAACATCATAAGATATCTGTAATACACGGAATGGAAACTTGGCTACACAGGAACTGAATTACAGAACAGAACAGGGTCTCAAATTTAGAAAACCAACTTATGCTTGCTTAAGGGTAAAGGTGAGTTGTGGTGCTGCCTAAAACCAGAGATTGAAATGAGCACAGATAAAGTTCCTTAAGCCAAATATGGAATAGACAAGAGCTACTCCTTGCTCAACGAAATGGACTCAACACCGCATATTAAACGCCTAAGAATGTACCTGACTAGTAAGTATCTTAAAACCTATGGATTGCTATGTCTCCGAAAGAGAATCAAGCATGTGTACAGGGGCATAAACGCAGCAGTGATAGGATTGGAGAGGTTCGGTGAGCAAATGAAGACCCTTTGAAGTCATATTGCATGGTACCCATTCCACGGGTTTCAACTACCCAGGTTTAGGGTATTCTTCCTTCAGCTAAAACATGCATGTGGAACCCAGAGTATGATGAACCATGTGATCGGGAGACATGTTCAAATATGTCTCAGTTTTCGTACCCTGGTACTCGGGTGCAACATTCCAGACGCTTTACTAACACTCTCCCGACTTGGAGAGTCAGTCCCTTTAACCTCCTGTTTGGCCCAGTTTGCAATTTCTGCGGAAGATGAACAGGAATAGCGAGAACCAATGAGAGACTAGCTGGAGGTGTCTGGACGGGCGAATTTAACTCTCATTTCCCACCAGGAAGAGGAAATAACCAAAGGCTCAGCGTGCCGTACCGGAACCAGATTAGGGCCTGAAGCCATCCTGCGGTGTTGCGGCCAGCTCAAAAGAAAGCGAGTTGAAGAAAGGAGCTCAGGGGCACTGTAATTCACAAACCTGCAGAGTTATAAATGACAGCTATCGTCCAAAAATATACTGAAGTAAGGCTGCCAAGAGGACTTGAAAGCGGGGCAGAATTGCAGGAAACCGATTTCAGGAGGTAGACTGGAATTGCATTGAAAGCATAGGAAAAGAGGCAGAACGTCCACAATGATGCACTTGGCCAAAAAGGGCGTATGCGTTTTTTCCTGAATATATTCAGGAAAAAACGCATACGCCCTTTTTGGCCAACCAAGCAAACTTGCAAAGGAAATCTGCACTACAATGAAGTCTCACTTCTCCCTGGTCAAAAGGGCCATCTGAAAAAAGTGTAAAATCCAGAAAGGCAGGACAGGCCATGGAGAACTGGGAGCCTTGTTATGCTGATGGGCGGGATGTAAATTGCCAACAGACACTCAGGAGAAGTGTATGGTGTTTCCTGAAACATCGAAAAAACAAAGCAACAGAGCCTAGGGCACTTCCACTTATGGTCCTATAGCTTAGGGAAATTAAAATCAAAAAGACACAGCCACCCCAAAGTTTGGGACGCCTCCGTTTACAAGAACCTCGTTTACCGTACAAGTTCAATATCATAGAAAGTGAAAAATGGATAAAGAACTTGTGGTACTTACGTACAATGCAGTATCACTCAGCAATGAAATCTATGTCATCAGGCCCGTAGCAGCATAATGAGTGGATTCAGGTACGATGATTCTAACTGAAATAAGTCACACAGAAAAAGAAACATCATAAGATATCACTAATACACGGAATGTAAACTTGGCTACACAGGAACTGAATTACAGAACAGAACAGGTTCTCAAATTTAGAAAACCAACTTATGCTTGCTTAAGGGTAAAGGTGAGTTGGGGTGCTGCATAAAACCAGAGATTGAAATGAGCACAGATAAAGTTCCTTAAGCCAAATATGGAATAGACAAGAGCTACTCCTTGCTCAACGAAATGGACTCAACACCCCATATTAAACGCCTAAGAATGTACCTGACTAGTAAGTATCTTAAAACCTATGGATTGCTATGTCTCTGAAAGAGAATCAAGCATGTGTACAGGGGCATAAACGCAGCAGTGATAGGATTGGAGAGGTTCGGTGAGCAAATGAAGACCCTTTGAGGTCATATTGCATGGTACCCATTCCACGGGTTTCAACTACCCAGGTTTAAGGTATTCTTCCTTCAGGTAAAACATGCATGTGGAACCCAGAGTATGATCAACCATGTGAACGGGAGACGTGTTCAAATATGTCTCAGTTTTCCTCCCCTGGTACTCGGGTGCAACATTCCAGATGCTTTACTAACACTCTCCCGACTTGGAGAGTCAGTCCCTTTAACCTCCTGTTTGGCCCAGTTTGCAATTTCTGCGGAAGATGAACAGGAATAGAGAGATCCAATGAGAGGCTAGCTGGAGGTGTCTCGACGGGCAAATTTAACTCTCATTTCCCACCAGGAAGAGGAATTAACCAAAGGCTCAGCATGCCGGGCCGGAACCAGATTAGGGCCTGAAGCCATCCTGCGGTGTTGCGGCCAGCTCAAAAGAAAGCGAGTTGAAGAAAGGAGCTCAGGGGCACTGTAATTCACAAACCTGCAGAGTTATAAATGACAGCTATCGTCCAAAAATATACTGAAGTAAGGCTGCCAAGAGGACTTGAAAGCGGGGCAGAATTGCAGGAAACCGATTTCAGGAGGTAGACTGGAATTGCATTGAAAGCATAGGAAAAGAGGCAGAACGTCCACAATGATGCACTTGGCCAAAAAGGGCGTATGCGTTTTTTCCTGAATATATTCAGGAAAAAACGTATACGCCCTTTTTGGCCAACCAAGCAAGCTTGCAAAGGAAATCTGCACTACAATGAAGTCTCTCTTCCCCCCGGTCAAAAGGGCCATCTGAAAAAAGTGTAAAATCCAGAAAGGCAGGACAGGCCATGGAGAACTGGGAGCCTTGTTATGCTGATGGGCGGGATGTAAATTGCCAAGAACCACTCGGGAGAAGTGTATGGTGTTTCCTGAAACATCTAAAAAACAAAGCAACAGAACCTAGGGCACTTCCACTTATGGTCCTATAGCTTAGGGAAATTAAAATCAAAAAGACACAGCCACCCCAAAGTTTGGAACGGCTCTGTTTACAAGAACCTCGTTTACAGTACAAGTTCAACATCGCAGAAAGTGAAAAATGGATAAAGAAGTTGTGGTATTTACTTACAAAGCAATATCACTCAGCAATGAAATCTGTGTCATCAGGCCCTTAGCAGCACAATGAGTGGATTCAGATATGATGATTCTAACTGAAATAAGTCACACAGAAAAAGAAACATCATAAGATATCAGTAATACACGGAATGGAAACTTGGCTACACCGGAACTGAATTACAGAACAGAACAGGGTCTCAAATTTAGAAAACCAACTTATGCTTGCTTAAGGGTAAAGGTGAGTTGGGGTGCTGCATAAAACCAGAGATTGAAATGAGCACAGATAAAGTTCCTTAAGCCAAATATGGAATAGACAAGAGCTACTCCTTGCTCAACGAAATGGACTCAACACCGCATATTAAACGCCTAAGAATGTACCTGACTAGTAAGTATCTTAAAACCTATGGATTGCTATGTCTCCGAAAGAGAATCAAGCATGTGTACAGGGGCATAAACGCAGCAGTGATAGGATTGGAGAGGTTCGGTGAGCCAATGAAGACCCTTTGAAGTCATATTGCATGGTACCCATTACACGGGTCTTAACTCTCCAGGTTTAAGGTATTCTTCCTTCAGCTAAAACATGCATGTGGAACCCAAGTATGATCAACCATGTGAACGGGAGACGTGTTCAAATATGTCTCAGTTTTCGTACCCTGGTACTCGGGTGCAACATTCCAGACGCTTTACTAACACTCTCCCGACTTGGAGAGTCAGTCCCTTTAACCTCCTGTTTGGCCCAGTTTGCAATTTCTGCGGAAGATGAGCAGGAATGGCGAGAACCAATGAGAGACTAGCTGGAGGTGTCTGGACGGGCAAATTTAACTCTCATTTCCCACCAGGAAGAGGAATTAACCAAAGGCTCAGCGTGCCGTGCCGGAACCAGATTAGGGCCTGAAGCCATCCTGCGGTGTTGCGGCCAGCTCAAAAGAAAGCGAGTTGAAGAAAGGAGCTCAGGGGCACTGTAATTCACAAACCTGCAGAGTTATAAATGACAGCTATCGTCCAAAAATAGACTGAAGTAAGGCTGCCAAGAGGACTTGAAAGCGGGGCAGAATTGCAGGAAACCGATTTCAGGAGGTAGACTGGAATTGCATTGAAAGCATAGGAAAAGAGGCAGAACGTCCACAATGATGCACTTGGCCAAAAAGGGCGTATGCGTTTTTTCCTGAATATATTCAGGAAAAAACGCATACGCCCTTTTTGGCCAACCAAGCAAGCTTGCAAAGGACATCTGCACTACAATGAAGTCTCACTTCCCCGCCGGTCAAAAGGGCCATCTGAAAAAAGTGTAAAATCCAGAAAGGGAGGACAGGCCATGGAGAACTGGGAGCCTTTTATGCTGATGGGCGGGATGTAAATTGCCAACAGACACTCGGGAGAAGTGTATGGTGTTTCCTGAAACATCTAAAAAACAAAGCAACAGAGCCTAGGGCACTGCCACTTATGGTCCTATAGCTTAGGGAAATTAAAATCAAAAAGACACAGCCACCACAAAGTTTGGGACGCCTCTGTTTACAAGAACCTCGTTTACAGTACAAGTTCAACATCGCAGAAAGTGAAAAATGGATAAAGAAGTTGTGGTATTTACTTACAAAGCAATATCACTCAGCAATGAAATCTATGTCATCAGGCCCTTAGCTGCACAATGAGTGGATTCAGGTATGATGATTCTAACTGAAATAAGTCACACAGAAAAAGAAACATCATAAGATATCAGTAATACACGGAATGGAAACTTGGCTACACAGGAACTGAATTACAGAACAGAACAGGGTCTCAAATTTAGAAAACCAACTTATGCTTGCTTAAGGGTAAAGGTGAGTTGGGGTGCTGCATAAAACCAGAGATTGAAATGAGCACAGATAAAGTTCCATAAGCCAAATATGGAATAGACAAGAGCTACTCCTTGCTCAACGAAATGGACTCAACACCGCATATTAAACGCCTAAGAATGTACCTGACTAGTAAGTATCTTAAAACCTATGGATTGCTATGTCTCCGAAAGAGAATCAAGCATGTGTATAGGGGCATAAACGCAGCAGTGATAGGATTGGAGAGGTTCGGTGAGCCAATGAAGACCCTTTGAAGTCATATTGCATGGTACCCATTCCACGGGTTTCAACTACCAAGGTTTAGGGTATTCTTCCTTCAGCTAAAACATGCATGTGGAACCCAGAGTATGATGAACCATGTGATCGGGAGACATGTTCAAATATGTCTCAGTTTTCGTACCCTGGTACTCGGGTGCAACATTCCAGACGCTTTACTAACACTCTCCCGACTTGGAGAGTCAGTCCCTTTAACCTCCTGTTTGGCCCAGTTTGCAATTTCTGCGGAAGATGAACAGGAATAGCGAGAACCAATGAGAGACTAGCTGGAGGTGTCTGGACGGGCGAATTTAACTCTCATTTCCCACCAGGAAGAGGAAATAACCAAAGGCTCAGCGTGCCGTACCGGAACCAGATTAGGGCCTGAAGCCATCCTGCAGTGTTGCGGCCAGCTCAAAAGAAAGTGAGTTGAAGAAAGGACCTCAGGGGCACTGTAATTCACAATCCTGCAGAGTTATAAATGACAGCTATCGTCCAAAAATAGACTGAAGTAAGGCTGCCAAGAGGACTGGAAAGCGGGGCACAATTGCAGGAAACCGATTTCAGGAGGTAGACTGGAATTGCATTGAAAGCATAGGAAAAGAGGCAGAACGTCCACAATGATGCACTTGGCCAAAAAGGGCATATGCGTTTTTTCCTGAATATATTCAGGAAAAAACGCATACGCCCTTTTTGGCCAACCAAGCAAACTTGCAAAGGAAATCTGCACTACAATGAAGTCTCACTTCTCCCCGGTCAAAAGGGCCATCTGAAAAAAGTGTAAAATCCAGAAATGCAGGACAGGCCATGGAGAACTGGGAGCCTTGTTATGCTGATGGGCGGGATGTAAATTGCCAACAGACACTCAGGAGAAGTGTATGGTGTTTCCTGAAACATCGAAAAAACAAAGCAACAGAGCCTAGGGCACTTCCACTTATGGTCCTATAGCTTAGGGAAATTAAAATCAAAAAGACACAGCCACCCCAAAGTTTGGGACGCCTCCGTTTACAAGAACCTCGTTTACCGTACAAGTTCAATATCACAGAAAGTGAAAAATGGATAAAGAACTTGTGGTACTTACGTACAATGCAGTATCACTCAGCAATGAAATCTATGTCATCAGGCCCGTAGCAGCATAATGAGTGGATTCAGGTACGATGATTCTAACTGAAATAAGTCACACAGAAAAAGAAACATCATAAGATATCACTAATACACGGAATGTAAACTTGGCTACACAGGAACTGAATTACAGAACAGAACAGGTTCTCAAATTTAGAAAACCAACTTATGCTTGCTTAAGGGTAAAGGTGAGTTGGGGTGCTGCATAAAACCAGAGATTGAAATGAGCACAGATAAAGTTCCTTAAGCCAAATATGGAATAGACAAGAGGTACTCCTTGCTCAACGAAATGGACTCAACACCCCATATTAAACGCCTAAGAATGTACCTGACTAGTAAGTATCTTAAAACCTATGGATTGCTATGTCTCTGAAAGAGAATCAAGCATGTGTACAGGGGCATAAACGCAGGAGTGATAGGATTGGAGAGGTTCAGTGAGCAAATGAAGACCCTTTGAAGTCATATTGCATGGTACCCATTCCACGGGTTTCAACTACCCAGGTTTAAGGTATTCTTCCTTCAGCTAAAACATGCATGTGGAACCTAGAGTATGATCAACCATGTGATCGGGAGACGTGTTCAAATATGTCTCAGTTTTCGTACCCTGGTACTCGGGTGCAACATTCCAGACGCTTTACTAACACTCTCCCGACTTGGAGAGTCAGTCCCTTTAACCTCCTGTTTGGCCCAGTTTGCAATTTCTGCGGAAGATGAGCAGGAATAGCGAGAACCAATGAGAGACTAGCTGGAGGTGTCTGGACGGGCAAATTTAACTCTCATTTCCCACCAGGAAGAGGAATTAACCAAAGGCTCAGCGTGCCGTGCCGGAACCAGATTAGGGCCTGAAGCCATCCTGCGGTGTTGCGGCCAGCTCAAAAGAAAGCGAGTTGAAGAAAGGAGCTCAGGGGCACTGTAATTCACAAACCTGCAGAGTTATAAATGACAGCTATCGTCCAAAAATAGACTGAAGTAAGGCTGCCAAGAGGACTTGAAAGCGGGGCAGAATTGCAGGAAACCGATTTCAGGAGGTAGACTGGAATTGCATTGAAAGCATAGGAAAAGAGGCAGAACGTCCACAATGATGCACTTGGCCAAAAAGGGCGTATGCGTTTTTTCCTGAATATATTCAGGAAACAACGCATACGCCCTTTTAGGCCAACCAAGCAAGCTTGCAAAGGAAATCTGCACTACAATGAAGTCTCACTTCCCCCCGGTCAAAAGGGACATCTGAAAAAAGTGTAAAATCCAGAAAGGCAGGACAGGCCATGGAGAACTGGGAGCCTTGTTATGCTGATGGGCAGGATGTAAATTGCCAACAGACACTCGGGAGAAGTGTATGGTGTTTCCTGAAACATCTAAAAAACAAAGCAACAGAGCCTAGGGCACTGCCACTTATGGTCCTATAGCTTAGGGAAATTAAAATCAAAAAGACACAGCCACCCCAAAGTTTGGGACGCCTCTGTTTACAAGAACCTCGTTTACAGTACAAGTTCAACATCGCAGAAAGTGAAAAATGGATAAAGAAGTTGAGGTATTTACTTACAAAGCAATATCACTCAGCAATGAAATCTGTGTCATCAGGCCCTTAGCAGCACAATGAGTGGATTCAGGTATGATGATTCTAACTGAAATAAGTCACACAGAAAAAGAAACATCATAAGATATCAGTAATACACGGAATGGAAACTTGGCTACACAGGAACTGAATTACAGAACAGAACAGGGTCTCAAATTTAGAAAACCAACTTATGCTTGCTTAAGGGTAAAGGTGAGTTGGGGTGCTGCATAAAACCAGAGATTGAAATGAGCACAGATAAAGTTCCTTAAGCCAAATATGGAATAGACAAGAGCTACTCCTTGCTCAACGAAATGGACTCAACACCGCATATTAAACGCCTAAGAATGTACCTGACTAGTAAGTATCTTAAAACCTATGGATTGCTATGTCTCCGAAAGAGAATCAAGCATGTGTACAGGGGCATAAACGCAGCAGTGATAGGATTGGAGAGGTTCGGTGAGCCAATGAAGACCCTTTGAAGTCATATTGCATGGTACCCATTACACGGGTCTTAACTCTCCAGGTTTAAGGTATTCTTCCTTCAGCTAAAACATGCATGTGGAACCCAAGTATGATCAACCATGTGAACGGGAGACGTGTTCAAATATGTCTCAGTTTTTGTACCCTGGTACTCGGGTGCAACATTCCAGACGCTTTACTAACACTCTCCCGACTTGGAGAGTCAGTCCCTTTAACCTCCTGTTTGGCCCAGTTTGCAATTTCTGCGGAAGATGAGCAGGAATAGCGAGAACCAATGAGAGACTAGCTGGAGGTGTCTGGACAGGCAAATTTAACTCTCATTTCCCACCAGGAAGAGGAATTAACCAAAGGCTCAGCGTGCCGTGCCGGAACCAGATTAGGGCCTGAAGCCATCCTGCGGTGTTGCGGCCAGCTCAAAAGAAAGCGAGTTGAAGAAAGGACCTCAGGGGCACTGTAATTCACAAACCTGCAGAGTTATAAATGACAGCTATCGTCCAAAAATAGACTGAAGTAAGGCTGCCAAGAGGACTTGAAAGCGGGGCAGAATTGCAGGAAACCGATTTCAGGAGGTAGACTGGAATTGCATTGAAAGCATAGGAAAAGAGGCAGAACGTCCACAATGATGCACTTGGCCAAAAAGGGCGTATGCGTTTTTTCCTGAATATATTCAGGAAACAATGCATACGCCCTTTTAGGCCAACCAAGCAAGCTTGCAAAGGAAATCTGCACTACAATGAAGTCTCACTTCCCCCCGGTCAAAAGGGACATCTGAAAAAAGTGTAAAATCCAGAAAGGCAGGACAGGCCATGGAGAACTGGGAGCCTTGTTATGCTGATGGGCGGGATGTAAATTGCCAACAGACACTCGGGAGAAGTGTATGGTGTTTCCTGAAACATCTAAAAAACAAAGCAACAGAGCCTAGGGCACTGCCACTTATGGTCCTATAGCTTAGGGAAATTAAAATCAAAAAGACACAGCCACCCCAAAGTTTGGGACGCCTCTGTTTACAAGAACCTCGTTTACAGTACAAGTTCAACATCGCAGAAAGTGAAAAATGGATAAAGAAGTTGTGGTATTTACTTACAAAGCAATATCACTCAGCAATGAAATCTATGTCATCAGGCACTTAGCTGCACAATGAGTGGATTCAGGTATGATGATTCTAACTGAAATAAGTCACACAGAAAAAGAAACATCATAAGATATCAGTAATACACGGAATGGAAACTTGGCTACACAGGAACTGAATTACAGAACAGAACAGGGTCTCAAATTTAGAAAACCAACTTATGCTTGCTTAAGGGTAAAGGTGAGTTGGGGTGCTGCATAAAACCAGAGATTGAAATGAGCACAGATAAAGTTCCTTAAGCCAAATATGGAATAGACCAGAGCTACTCCTTGCTCAACGAAATGGACTCAACACTGCATATTAAACGCCTAAGAATGTACCTGACTAGTAAGTATCTTAAAACCTATAGATTCCTATGTCTCCGAAAGAGAATCAAGCATGTGTACAGGGGCATAAACGCAGCAGTGATAGGTTTGGAGAGGTTCGGTGAGCAAATGAAGACCCTTTGAAGTCATATTGCATGGTACCCATTACACGGGTCTCAACTCTCCAGGTTTAAGGTATTCTTCCTTCAGGTAAAACATGCATGTGGAACCCAGAGTATGATCAACCATGTGAACGGGAGACGTGTTCAAATATGTCTCAGTTTTCCTCCCCTGGTACTCGGGTGCAACATTCCAGACGCTTTACTAACACTCTCCCGACTTGGAGAGTCAGCGCCTTTAACCTCCTGTTTGGCCCAGTTTGCAATTTCTGCGGAAGATGAACAGGAATAGCGAGATCCAATGAGAGGTTAGCTGGAGGTGTCTGGACGGGCAAATTTAACTCTCATTTCCCACCAGGAAGGGGAATTAACCAAAGGCTCAGCGTGCCGTGCAAGAACCAGATTAGGGCCTGAAGCCATCCTGCGGTGTTGCGGCCAGGTCACAAGAAAGCGAGTTGAAGAAAGAAGCTCAGGGGCACTGTAATTCACAAACCTGCAGAGTTATAAATGACAGCTATCGTCCAAAAATAGACTGAAGTAAGGCTGCCAAGAGGACTTGAAAGCGGGGCAGAATTGCAGGAAACCGATTTCAGGAGGTAGACTGGAATTGCATTGAAAGCATAGGAAAAGAGGAAGAACGTCCACAATGATGCACTTGGCCAAAAAGGGCGTATGCGTTTTTTCCTGAATATATTCAGGAAAAAACGCATACGCCCTTTTTGGCCAACCAAGCAGGCTTGCAACGTAAATCTGCACTACAATGAAGTCTCACTTCCCCCCGGTCAAAAGGGCCATCTGAAAAAAGTGTAAAATCCAGAAAGGCAGGACAGGCCATGGAGAACTGGGAGCCTTGTTATGCTGATGGGCGGGATGTAAATTGCCAACAGACACTCGGGAGAAGTGTATGGTGTTTCCTGAAACATCTAAAAAACAAAACAACAGAGCCTAGGGCACTGCCACTTATGGTCCTATAGCTTAGGGAAATTAAAATCAAAAAGACACAGCCACCCCAAATTTTGCGACGCCTCTGTTTACAAGAACCTCGTTTACCATACAAGTTCAATATCACAGAAAGTGAAAAATGGATAAAGAACTTGTGGTACTTACGTACAATGCAGTATCACTCAGCAATGAAATCTATGTCATCAGGCCCGTAGCAGCATAATGAGTAGATTGAGGTACGATGATTCTAACTGAAATAAGTCACACAGAAAAAGAAACATCATAAGATATCACTAATACACGGAATGTAAACTTGGCTACACAGGAACTGAATTCCAAAACAGAACAGGTTCTCAAATTTGGAAAACCAACTTATGCTTGCTTAAGGGGAAAGGTGAGTTGGGTTGCTGCATAAAACCAGAGATTGAAATGAGCACAGATAAAGTTCCTTAAGCCAAATATGGAATAGACAAGAGCTACTCCTTGCTCAACGAAATGGACTCAACACCGCATATTAAATGCCTAAGAATGTACCTGACTAGTAAGTATCTTAATACCTATGGATTGCTATGTCTCCGAAAGCGAATTAAGCATGTGTACAGGGGCATAAACGCAGCAGTGATAGGATTGGAGAGGCTCGGTGAGCAAATGAAGACCCTTTGAAGTCATATTGCATGGTACCCATTCCACGGGTTTCAACTACCCAGGTTTTAGGTATTCTTCCTTCAGCTAAAACATGCATGTGGAACCCAGAGTATGATCAACCATGTGATCGGGAGACGTGTTCAAATATGTCTCAGTTTTCCTCCCCTGGTACTCGGGTGCAACATTCCAGACGCTTTACTAACACTCTCCCCACTTGGAGAGTCAGCGCCTTTAACCTCCTGTTTGGCCCAGTTTGCAATTTCTGCGGAAGATGAACAGGAATAGCGAGAACCAATGAGAGGTTAGCTGGAGGTGTCTGGACGGGCAAATTTAACTCCCATTTCCCACCAGGAAGAGGAAATAACCAAAGGCTCAGCGTGCCGTACCGGAACCAGATTAGGGCCTGAAGCCATCCTGCGGTGTTGCGGCCAGCTCAAAAGAAAGCGAGTTGAAGAAAGGACCTCAGGGGCACTGTAATTCACAAACCTGCAGAGTTATAAATGACAGCTATCGTCCAAAAATAGACTGAAGTAAGGCTGCCAAGAGGACTTGAAAGCGGGGCAGAATTGCAGGAAACCGATTTCAGGAGGTAGACTGGAATTGCATTGAAAGCATAGGAAAAGAGGCAGAACGTCCACAATGATGCACTTGGCCAAAAAGGGCGTATGCGTTTTTTCCTGAATATATTCAGGAAAATATTCAGGAATATATTCAGGAAAAAACGCATACGTCCTTTTTGGCCAACCAAGCAAGCTTGCAAAGGAAACCTGCACTACAATGAAGTCTCACTTCCCCCCGGTCAAAAGGGCCATCTGAAAAAACTGTAAAATCCAGAAAGGCAGGACAGGCCATGGAGAACTGGGAGCCTTGTTATGCTGATGGGCGGGATGTAAATTGCCAACAACCACTTGGGAGAAGTGTATGGTGTTTCCTGAGACATCTAAAAAACAAAGCAACAGAACCTAGGGCACTTCCACTTATGGTCCTATAGCTTAGGGAAATTAAAATCAAAAAGACACAGCCACCCCAAAGTTTGGAACGGCTCTGTTTACAAGAACCTCGTTTACAGTACAAGTTCAACATCGCAGAAAGTGAAAAGTGGATAAAGAAGTTGTGGTATTTACTTACAAAGCAATATCACTCAGCAATGAAATCTGTGTCATCAGGCCCTTAGCAGCACAATGAGTGGATTCAGGTATGATGATTCTAACTGTAATAAGTCACACAGAAAAAGAAACATCATAAGATATCAGTAATACACGGAATGGAAACTTGGCTACACAGGAACTGAATTACAGAACAGAACAGGGTCTCAAATTTAGAAAACCAACTTATGCTTGCTTAAGGGTAAAGGTGAGTTGGGGTGCTGCATAAAACCAGAGATTGAAATGAGCACAGATAAAGTTCCTTAACCCAAATATGGAATACACAAGAGCTACTCCTTGCTCAACGAAATGGACTCAACACCGCATATTAAACGCCTAAGAATGTACCTGAATAGTAAGTATCTTAAAACCTATGGATTGCTATGTCTCCGAAAGAGAATCAAGCATGTGTACAGGGGCATAAACGCAGCAGTGATAGGATTGGAGAGGTTCGGTGAGCCAATGAAGACCCTTTGAAGACATATTGCATGGTACCCATTACACGGGTCTTAACTCTCCAGGTTTAAGGTATTCTTCCTTCAGCTAAAACATGCATGTGGAACCCAAGTATGATCAACCATGTGAACGGGAGACGTGTTCAAATATGTCTCAGTTTTCGTACCCTGGTACTCGGGTGCAACATTCCAGACGCTTTACTAACACTCTCCCGACTTGGAGAGTCAGTCCCTTTAACCTCCTGTTTGGCCCAGTTTGCAATTTCTGCGGAAGATGAGCAGGAATAGCGAGAACCAATGAGAGACTAGCTGGAGGTGTCTGGACGGGCAAATTTAACTCTCATTTCCCACCAGGAAGAGGAATTAACCAAAGGCTCAGCGTGCCGTGCCGGAACCAGATTAGGGCCTGAAGCCATCCTGCGGTGTTGCGGCCAGCTCAAAAGAAAGCGAGTTGAAGAAAGGAGCTCAGGGGCACCGTAATTCACAAACCTGCAGAGTTATAAATGACAGCTATCGTCCAAAAATAGACTGAAGTAAGGCTGCCAAGAGGACTTGAAAGCGGGGCAGAATTTCAGGAAACCGATTTCAGGAGGTAGACTGGAATTGCATTGAAAGCATAGGAAAAGAGGCAGAACGTCCACAATGATGCACTTGGCCAAAAAGGGCGTATGCGTTTTTTCCTGAATATATTCAGGAAAATATTCAGGAATATATTCAGGAAAAAACGCATACGCCCTTTTTGGCCAACCAAGCAAGCTTGCAAAGGAAACCTGCACTACAATGAAGTCTCACTTCCCCCCAGTCAAAAGGGCCATCTGAAAAAAGTGTAAAATCCAGAAAGGCAGGACAGGCCATGGAGAACTGGGAGCCTTGTTATGCTGATGGGCGGGATGTAAATTGCCAACAGCCACTTGGGAGAAGTGTATGGTGTTTCCTGAGACATCTAAAAAACAAAGCAACAGAACCTAGGGCACTTCCACTTATGGTCCTATAGCTTAGGGAAATTAAAATCAAAAAGACACAGCCACCCCAAAGTTTGGAACGGCTCTGTTTACAAGAACCTCGTTTACAGTACAAGTTCAACATCGCAGAAAGTGAAAAATGGATAAAGAAGTTGTGGTATTTACTTACAAAGCAATATCACTCAGCAATGAAATCTGTGTCATCAGGCCCTTAGCAGCACAATGAGTGGATTCAGGTATGATGATTCTAACTGAAATAAGTCACACAGAAAAAGAAACATCATAAGATATCAGTAATGCACGGAATGGAAACTTGGCTACACAGGAACTGAATTACAGAACAGAACAGGGTCTCAAATTTAGAAAACCAACTTATGCTTGCTTAAGGGTAAAGGTGAGTTGGGGTGCTGCATAAAACAAGAGATTGAAATGAGCACAGATAAAGTTCCTTAAGCCAAATATGGAATAGACAAGAGCTACTCCTTGCTCAACGAAATGGACTCAACACCGCATATTAAACGCCTAAGAATGTACCTGACTAGTAAGTATCTTAAAACCTATGGATTGCTATGTCTCTGAAAGAGAATCAAGCATGTGTACAGGGGCATAAACGCAGCAGTGATAGGATTGGAGAGGTTCGGTGAGCCATGAAGACCCTTTGAAGACATATTGCATGGTACCCATTACACGGGTCTTAACTCTCCAGGTTTAAGGTATTCTTCCTTCAGCTAAAACATGCATGTGGAACCCAAGTATGATCAACCATGTGAACGGGAGACGTGTTCAAATATGTCTCAGTTTTCGTACCCTGGTACGCGGGTGCAACATTCCAGACGCTTTACTAACACTCTCCCGACTTGGAGAGTCAGTCCCTTTAACCTCCTGTTTGGCCCAGTTTGCAATTTCTGCGGAAGATGAACAGGAATAGCGAGAACCAATGAGAGACTAGCTGGAGGTGTCTGGACGGGCAAATTTAACTCTCATTTCCCACCAGGAAGAGGAATTAACCAAAGGCTCAGCGTGCCGTGCCGGAACCAGATTAGGGCCTGAAGCCATCCTGCGGTGTTGCGGCCAGCTCAAAAGAAAGCGAGTTGAAGAAAGGAGCTCAGGGGCACTGTAATTCACAAACCTGCAGAGTTATAAATGACAGCTATCGTCCAAAAATAGACTGAAGTAAGGCTGCCAAGAGGACTTGAAAGCGGGGCAGAATTGCAGGAAACCGATTTCAGGAGGTAGACTGGAATTGCATTGAAAGCATAGGAAAAGAGGCAGAACGTCCACAATGATGCACTTGGCCAAAAAGGGCGTATGCGTTTTTTCCTGAATATATTCAGGAAAAAACGTATACGCCCTTTTTGGCCAACCAAGCAAGCTTGCAAAGGAAATCTGCACTACAATGAAGTCTCTCTTCCCCCCGGTCAAAAGGGCCATCTGAAAAAAGTGTAAAATCCAGAAAGGGAGGACAGGCCATGGAGAACTGGGAGCCTTGTTATGCTGATGGGCGGGATGTAAATTGCCAACAGACACTCGGGAGAAGTGTATGGTGTTTCCTGAAACATCGAAAAAACAAAGCAACAGAGCCTAGGGCACTGCCACTTATGGTCCTATAGCTTAGGGAAATTAAAATCAAAAAGACACAGCCACCCCAAAGTTTGGGACGCCTCTGTTTACAAGAACCTCGTTTACAGTACAAGTTCAACATCGCAGAGAGTGAGAAATGGATAAAGAAGTTGTGGTATTTACTTACAAAGCAATATCACTCAGCAATGAAATCTATGTCATCAGGCCCTTAGCTGCACAATGAGTGGATTCAGGTATGATGATTCTAACTGAAATAAGTCACACAGAAAAAGAAACATCATAAGATATCAGTAATACACGGAATGGAAACTTGGCTACACAGGAACTGAATTACAGAACAGAACAGGGTCTCAAATTTAGAAAACCAACTTATGCTTGCTTAAGGGTAAAGGTGAGTTGGGGTGCTGCATAAAACCAGAGATTGAAATGAGCACAGATAAAGTTCCTTAAGCCAAATATGGAATAGACAAGAGCTACTCCTTGCTCAACGAAATGGACTCAACACCGCATATTAAACACCTAAGAATGTACCTGACTAGTAAGTATCTTAAAACCTATGGATTGCCATACCTCCGAAAGAGAATCAAGCATGTGTACAGGGGCATAAACGCAGCAGTGATAGGATTGGAGAGGTTCGGTGAGCAAATGAAGACCCTTTGAAGTCATATTGCATGGTACCCATTACACGGGTCTCAAATCTCCAGGTTTAAGGTATTCTTCCTTCAGCTAAAACATGCATGTGGAACCCAGAGTATGATCAACCATGTGAACGGGAGACGTGTTCAAATATGTCTCAGTTTTCCTCCCCTGGTACTCGGGTGCAACATTCCAGACGCTTTACTAACACTCTCCCGACTTGGAGAGTCAGTCCCTTTAACCTCCTGTTTGGCCCAGTTTGCAATTTCTGTGTAAGATGAACAGGAATAGCGAGAACCAATGAGAGGCTAGCTGGAGGTGTCTGGACGGGCAAATTTAACTCTCATTTCCCACCAGGAAGAGGAATTAACCAAAGGCTCAGCATGCCGGGCCGGAACCAGATTAGGGCCTGAAGCCATCCTGCGGTGTTGCGGCCAGCTCAAAAGAAAGCGAGTTGAAGAAAGGACCTCAGGGGCACTGTAATTCACAAACCTGCAGAGTTATAAATGACAGCTATCGTCCAAAAATAGACTGAAGTAAGGCTGCCAAGAGGACTTGAAAGCGGGGCAGAATTGCAGGAAACCGATTTCAGGAGGTAGACTGGAATTGCATTGAAAGCATAGGAAAAGAGGCAGAACGTCCACAATGATGCACTTGGCCAAAAAGGGCGTATGCGTTTTTTCCTGAATATATTCAGGAAAAAACGCATACGCCCTTTTTGGCCAACCAAGCAAGCTTGCAAAGGAAATCTGCACTACAATGAAGTCTCACTTCCCCCCGGTCAAAAGGGCCATCTGAAAAAAGTGTAAAATCCAGAAAGGCAACAGGCCATTGAGAACTGGGAGCCTTGTTATGCTGATGGGCGGGATGTAAATTGCCAACAGACACTCGGGAGAAGTGTATGGTGTTTCCTGAAACATCTAAAAAACAAAGCAACAGAGCCTAGGGCACTTCCACTTATGGTCCTATAGCTTAGGGAAATTAAAATCAAAAAGACACAGCCACCCCAAAGTTTGGAACGGCTCTGTTTACAAGAACCTCGTTTACAGTACAAGTTCAACATCGCAGAAAGTGAAAAATGGATAAAGAAGTTGTGGTATTCACTTACAAAGCAATATCACTCAGCAATGAAATCTATGTCATCAGGCCCTTAGCAGCACAATGAGTGGATTCAGGTATGATGATTCTAACTGAAATAAGTCACACAGAAAAAGAAACATCATAAGATATCAGTAATACACGGAATGGAAACTTAGCTACACAGGAACTGAATTACAGAACAGAACAGGGTCTCAAATTTAAAAAACCAACTTATGCTTGCTTAAGGGTAAAGGTGAGTTGGGGTGCTACATAAAACCAGAGATTGAAATGAGCACAGATAAAGTTCCTTAAGCCAAATATGGAATAGACAAGAGCTACTCCTTGCTCAACGAAATGGACTCAACACCGCATATTAAACGCCTAAGAATGTACCTGACTAGTAAGTATCTTAAAACCTATGGTTTGCTATGTCTCCGAAAGAGAATCAAGCATGTGTACAGGGGCATAAACGCAGCAGTGATAGGATTGGAGAGGTTCGGTGAGCAAATGAAGACCCTTTGAAGTCATATTGCATGGTTCCCATTCCACGGGTTTCAACTACCCAGGTTTAGGGTATTCTTCCTTCAGCTAAAACATGCATGTGGAACCCAGAGTATGATCAACCATGTGATCGGGAGACGTGTTCAAATATGTCTCAGTTTTCGTACCCTGGTACTCGGGTGCAACATTCCAGACGCTTTACTAACACTCTCCCGACTTGGAGAGTCAGTCCCTTTAACCTCCTGTTTGGCCCAGTTTGCAATTTCTGCGGAAGATGAGCAGGAATAGCGAGAACCAATGAGAGACTAGCTGGAGGTGTCTGGACGGGCAAATTTAACTCTCATTTCCCACCAGGAAGAGGAATTAACCAAAGGCTCAGCGTACCGTGCCGGAACCAGATTAGGGCCTGAAGCCATCCTGCGGTGTTGCGGCCAGCTCAAAAGAAAGTGAGTTGAAGAAAGGAGCTCAGGGGCACCGTAATTCACAAACCTGCAGAGTTATAAATGACAGCTATCGTCCAAAAATAGACTGAAGTAAGGCTGCCAAGAGGACTTGAAAGCGGGGCAGAATTGCAGGAAACCGATTTCAGGAGGTAGACTGGAACTGCATTGAAAGCATAGGAAAAGAGGCAGAACGTCCACAATGATGCACTTGGCCAAAAAGGGCGTATGCGTTTTTTCCTGAATATATTCAGGAAAAAACGCATACGCCCTTTTTGGCCAACCAAGCAAGCTTGCAAAGGAAATCTGCACTACAATGAAGTCTCACTTCCCCCCGGTCAAAAGGGCCATCTGAAAAAAGTGTAAAATCCAGAAAGGCAGGACAGGCCATGGAGAACTGGGAGCCTTGTTATGCTGATGGGCGGGATGTAAATTGCCAACAACCACTCGGGAGAAGTGTATGGTGTTTCCTGAAACATCTAAAAAACAAAGCAACAGAGCCTAGGGCACTGCCACTTATGGTCCTATAGCTTAGGGAAATTAAAAACAAAAAGACACAGCCACCCCAAAGTTTGGAACGGCTCTGTTTACAAGAACCTCGTTTACAGTACAAGTTCAACATCGCAGAAAGTGAAAAATGGATAAAGAAGTTGTGGTATTCACTTACAAAGCAATATCACTCAGCAATGAAATCTATGTCATCAGGCGCTTACCTGCACAATGAGTGGATTCAGGTATGATGATTCTAACTGAAATAAGTCACACAGAAAAAGAAACATCATAAGATATCACTAATACACGGAATGTAAACTTGGCTACACAGGAACTGAATTACAGAACAGAACAGGGTCTCAAATTTAGAAAACCAACTTATGCTTGCTTAAGGGGAAAGGTGAGTTGGGGTGCTGCATAAAACCAGAGATTGAAATGAGCACAGATAAAGTTCCTTAAGCCAAATATGGAATAGACAAGAGCTACTCCTTGCTCAACGAAATGGACTCAACACCGCATATTAAACGCCTAAGAATGTACCTGACTAGTAAGTATCTTAAAACCTATGGATTGCTATGTCTCCGAAAGAGAATCAAGCATGTGTACAGGGGCATAAACGCAGCAGTGATAGGATTGGAGAGGTTTGTGAGCAAATGAAGACCCTTTGAAGTCATATTGCATGGTACCCATTCCACGGGTTTCAACTACCCAGGTTTAAGGTATTCTTCCTTCAGCTAAAACATGCATGTGGAACCTAGAGTATGATCAACCATGTGATCGGGAGACGTGTTCAAATATATCTCAGTTTTCGTACCCTGGTACTCGGGTGCAACATTCCAGATGCTTTACTAACACTCTCCCCACTTGGAGAGTCAGCGCCTTTAACCTCCTGTTTGGCCCAGTTTGCAATTTCTGCGGAAGATGAACAGGAATAGCGAGAACCAATGAGAGGCTAGCTGGAGGTGTCTGGACGGGCAAATTTAACTCTCATTTCCGACCAGGAAGAGGAAATAACCAAAGGCTCAGCGTGCCGTACCGGAACCAGATTAGGGCCTGAAGCCATCCTGCGGTGTTGCGGCCAGCTCAAAAGAAAGAGAGTTGAAGAAAGGAGCTCAGGGGCACTGTAATTCACAAACCTGCAGAGTTATAAATGACAGCTATCGTCCAAAAATAGACTGAAGTAAGGCTGCCAAGAGGACTTGAAAGTGGGGCAGAATTGCAGGAAACCGATTTCAGGAGGTAGACTGGAACTGCATTGAAAGCATAGGAAAAGAGGCAGAACGTCCACAATGATGCACTTGGCCAAAAAGGGCGTATGCGTTTTTTCCTGAATATATTCAGGAAAAAACGCATACGCCCTTTTTGGCCAACCAAGGAAGCTTGCAAAGGAAATCTGCACTACAATGAAGTCTCACTTCCCCCCGGTCAAAAGGGCCATCTGAAAAAAGTGTAAAATCCAGAAAGGCAGGACAGGCCATGGAGAACTGGGAGCCTTGTTATGCTGATGGGCGGGATGTAAATTGCCAACAGACATTCGGGAGAAGTGTATGGTGTTTCCTGAAACATCTAAAAAACAAAGCCACAGAGCCTAGGGCACTTCCACTTATGGTCCTATAGCTTAGGGAAATTAAAATCAAAAAGACACAGCCACCCCAAAGTTTGGAACGGCTCCGTTTACAAGAACCTCGTTTACAGTACAAGTTCAACATCACAGAAAGTGAAAAATGGATAAAGAAGTTGTGGTATTTACTTACAAAGCAATATCACTCAGCAATGAAATCTGTGTCATCAGGCCCTTAGCAGCACAAGGAGTGGATTCAGGTAAGATGATTCTAACTGAAATAAGTCACACAGAAAAAGAAATATCATAAGATATCAGTAATACACGGAATGGAAACTTGGCTACACAGGAACTGAATTACAGAACAGAACAGGGTCTCAAATTTAGAAAACCAACTTATGCTTGCTTAAGGGGAAAGGTGAGTTGGGGTGCTGCATAAAACCAGAGATTGAAATGAGCACAGATAAAGTTCCTTAAGCCAAATATGGAATAGACAAGAGCTACTCCTTGCTCAACGAAATGGACTCAACACCGCATATTAAACGCCTAAGAATGTACCTGACTAGTAAGTATCTTAAAACCTATGGATTGCTATGTCTCCGAAAGAGAATCAAGCATGTGTACAGGGGCATAAACGCAGCAGTGATAGGATTGGAGACGTTCGGTGAGCAAATGAAGACCCTTTGAAGTCATATTGCATGGTTCCCATTCCACGGGTTTCAACTACCCAGGTTTAGGGTATTCTTCCTTCAGCTAAAACATGCATGTGGAACCCAGAGTATGATCAACCATGTGATCGGGAGACGTGTTCAAATATGTCTCAGTTTTCGTACCCTGGTACTCGGGTGCAACATTCCAGACGCTTTACTAACACTCTCCCGACTTGGAGAGTCAGTCCCTTTAACCTCCTGTTTGGCCCAGTTTGCAATTTCTGCGGAAGATGAACAGGAATAGCGAGAACCAATGAGAGACTAGCTGGAGGTGTCTGGACGGGCAAATTTAACTCTCATTTCCCACCAGGAAGAGGAAATAACCAAAGGCTCAGCGTGCCGTACCGGAACCAGATTAGGGCCTGAAGCCATCCTGCGGTGTTGCGGCCAGGTCACAAGAAAGCGAGTTGAAGAAAGGAGCTCAGGGGCACTGTAATTCACAAACCTGCAGAGTTATAAATGACAGCTATCGTCCAAAAATATACTGAAGTAAGGCTGCCAAGAGGACTTGAAAGCGGGGCAGAATTGCAGGAAACCGATTTCAGGAGGTAGACTGGAACTGCATTGAAAGCATAGGAAAAGAGGCAGAACGTCCACAATGATGCACTTGGCCAAAAAGGGCGTATGCGTTTTTTCCTGAATATACTCAGGAAAAAACGCATACGCCCTTTTTGGCCAACCAAGCAAGCTTGCAAAGGAAATCTGCACTACAATGAAGTCTCACTTCCCCCCGGTCAAAAGGGCCATCTGAAAAAAGTGTAAAATCCAGAAAGGCAGGACAGGCCATGGAGAACTGGGAGCCTTGTTATGCTGATGGGCGGGATGTAAATTGCCAACAGACATTCGGGAGAAGTGTATGGTGTTTCCTGAAACATCTAAAAAACAAAGCCACAGAGCCTAGGGCACTTCCACTTATGGTCCTATAGCTTAGGGAAATTAAAATCAAAAAGACACAGCCACCCCAAAGTTTGGAACGGCTCCGTTTACAAGAACCTCGTTTACAGTACAAGTTCAACATCGCAGAAAGTGAAAAATGGATAAAGAAGTTGTGGTATTTACTTACAAAGCAATATCACTCAGCAATGAAATCTGTGTCATCAGGCCCTTAGCAGCACAAGGAGTGGATTCAGGTAAGATGATTCTAACTGAAATAAGTCACACAGAAAAAGAAATATCATAAGATATCAGTAATACACGGAATGGAAACTTGGCTACACAGGAACTGAATTACAGAACAGAACAGGGTCTCAAATTTAGAAAACCAACTTATGCTTGCTTAAGGGGAAAGGTGAGTTGGGGTGCTGCATAAAACCAGAGATTGAAATGAGCACAGATAAAGTTCCTTAAGCCAAATATGGAATAGACAAGAGCTACTCCTTGCTCAACGAAATGGACTCAACACCGCATATTAAACGCCTAAGAATGTACCTGACTAGTAAGTATCTTAAAACCTATGGATTGCTATGTCTCCGAAAGAGAATCAAGCATGTGTACAGGGGCATAAACGCAGCAGTGATAGGATTGGAGAGGTTCGTGAGCAAATGAAGACCCTTTGAAGTCATATTGCATGGTACCCATTCCACGGGTTTCAACTACCCAGGTTTAAGGTATTCTTCCTTCAGCTAAAACATGCATGTGGAACCTAGAGTATGATCAACCATGTGATCGGGAGACGTGTTCAAATATATCTCAGTTTTCGTACCCTGGTACTCGGGTGCAACATTCCAGATGCTTTACTAACACTCTCCCCACTTGGAGAGTCAGCGCCTTTAACCTCCTGTTTGGCCCAGTTTGCAATTTCTGCGGAAGATGAACAGGAATAGCGAGAACCAATGAGAGGCTAGCTGGAGGTGTCTGGACGGGCAAATTTAACTCTCATTTCCGACCAGGAAGAGGAAATAACCAAAGGCTCAGCATGCCGTACCGGAACCAGATTAGGGCCTGAAGCCATCCTGCGGTGTTGCGGCCAGCTCAAAAGAAAGAGAGTTGAAGAAAGGAGCTCAGGGGCACTGTAATTCACAAACCTGCAGAGTTATAAATGACAGCTATCGTCCAAAAATAGACTGAAGTAAGGCTGCCAAGAGGACTTGAAAGCGGGGCAGAATTGCAGGAAACCGATTTCAGGAGGTAGACTGGAACTGCATTGAAAGCATAGGAAAAGAGGCAGAACGTCCACAATGATGCACTTGGCCAAAAAGGGCGTATGCGTTTTTTCCTGAATATATTCAGGAAAAAACGCATACGCCCTTTTTGGCCAACCAAGCAAGCTTGCAAAGGAAATCTGCACTACAATGAAGTCTCACTTCCCCCCGGTCAAAAGGGCCATCTGAAAAAAGTGTAAAATCCAGAAAGGCAGGACAGGCCATGGAGAACTGGGAGCCTTGTTATGCTGATGGGCGGGATGTAAATTGCCAACAGACATTCGGGAGAAGTGTATGGTGTTTCCTGAAACATCTAAAAAACAAAGCCACAGAGCCAAGGGCACTTCCACTTATGGTCCTATAGCTTAGGGAAATTAAAATCAAAAAGACACAGCCACCCCAAAGTTTGGAACGGCTCCGTTTACAAGAACCTCGTTTACAGTACAAGTTCAACATCGCAGAAAGTGAAAAATGGATAAAGAAGTTGTGGTATTTACTTACAAAGCAATATCACTCAGCAATGAAATCTGTGTCATCAGGCCCTTAGCAGCACAAGGAGTGGATTCAGGTAAGATGATTCTAACTGAAATAAGTCACACAGAAAAAGAAATATCATAAGATATCAGTAATACACGGAATGGAAACTTGGCTACACAGGAACTGAATTACAGAACAGAACAGGGTCTCAAATTTAGAAAACCAACTTATGCTTGCTTAAGGGGAAAGGTGAGTTGGGGTGCTGCATAAAACCAGAGATTGAAATGAGCACAGATAAAGTTCCTTAAGCCAAATATGGAATAGACAAGAGCTACTCCTTGCTCAACGAAATGGACTCAACACCGCATATTAAACGCCTAAGAATGTACCTGACTAGTAAGTATCTTAAAACCTATGGATTGCTATGTCTCCGAAAGAGAATCAAGCATGTGTACAGGGGCATAAACGCAGCAGTGATAGGATTGGAGACGTTCGGTGAGCAAATGAAGACCCTTTGAAGTCATATTGCATGGTTCCCATTCCACGGGTTTCAACTACCCAGGTTTAGGGTATTCTTCCTTCAGCTAAAACATGCATGTGGAACCCAGAGTATGATCAACCATGTGATCCGGAGACGTGTTCAAATATGTCTCAGTTTTCGTACCCTGGTACTCGGGTGCAACATTCCAGACGCTTTACTAACACTCTCCCGACTTGGAGAGTCAGTCCCTTTAACCTCCTGTTTGGCCCAGTTTGCAATTTCTGCGGAAGATGAACAGGAATAGCGAGAACCAATGAGAGACTAGCTGGAGGTGTCTGGACGGGCAAATTTAACTCTCATTTCCCACCAGGAAGAGGAAATAACCAAAGGCTCAGCGTGCCGTACCGGAACCAGATTAGGGCCTGAAGCCATCCTGCGGTGTTGCGGCCAGGTCACAAGAAAGCGAGTTGAAGAAAGGAGCTCAGGGGCACTGTAATTCACAAACCTGCAGAGTTATAAATGACAGCTATCGTCCAAAAATATACTGAAGTAAGGCTGCCAAGAGGACTTGAAAGCGGGGCAGAATTGCAGGAAACCGATTTCAGGAGGTAGACTGGAACTGCATTGAAAGCATAGGAAAAGAGGCAGAACGTCCACAATGATGCACTTGGCCAAAAAGGGCGTATGCGTTTTTTCCTGAATATATTCAGGAAAAAACGCATACGCCCTTTTTGGCCAACCAAGCAAGCTTGCAAAGGAAATCTGCACTACAATGAAGTCTCACTTCCCCCCGGTCAAAAGGGCCATCTGAAAAAAGTGTAAAATCCAGAAAGGCAGGACAGGCCATGGAGAACTGGGAGCCTTGTTATGCTGATGGGCGGGATGTAAATTGCCAACAGACATTCGGGAGAAGTGTATGGTGTTTCCTGAAACATCTAAAAAACAAAGCCACAGAGCCAAGGGCACTTCCACTTATGGTCCTATAGCTTAGGGAAATTAAAATCAAAAAGACACAGCCACCCCAAAGTTTGGAACGGCTCCGTTTACAAGAACCTCGTTTACAGTACAAGTTCAACATCGCAGAAAGTGAAAAATGGATAAAGAAGTTGTGGTATTTACTTACAAAGCAATATCACTCAGCAATGAAATCTGTGTCATCAGGCCCTTAGCAGCACAAGGAGTGGATTCAGGTAAGATGATTCTAACTGAAATAAGTCACACAGAAAAAGAAATATCATAAGATATCAGTAATACACGGAATGGAAACTTGGCTACACAGGAACTGAATTACAGAACAGAACAGGGTCTCAAATTTAGAAAACCAACTTATGCTTGCTTAAGGGGAAAGGTGAGTTGGGGTGCTGCATAAAACCAGAGATTGAAATGAGCACAGATAAAGTTCCTTAAGCCAAATATGGAATAGACAAGAGCTACTCCTTGCTCAACGAAATGGACTCAACACCGCATATTAAACGCCTAAGAATGTACCTGACTAGTAAGTATCTTAAAACCTATGGATTGCTATGTCTCCGAAAGAGAATCAAGCATGTGTACAGGGGCATAAACGCAGCAGTGATAGGATTGGAGACGTTCGGTGAGCAAATGAAGACCCTTTGAAGTCATATTGCATGGTTCCCATTCCACGGGTTTCAACTACCCAGGTTTAGGGTATTCTTCCTTCAGCTAAAACATGCATGTGGAACCCAGAGTATGATCAACCATGTGATCGGGAGACGTGTTCAAATATGTCTCAGTTTTCGTACCCTGGTACTCGGGTGCAACATTCCAGACGCTTTACTAACACTCTCCCGACTTGGAGAGTCAGTCCCTTTAACCTCCTGTTTGGCCCAGTTTGCAATTTCTGCGGAAGATGAACAGGAATAGCGAGAACCAATGAGAGACTAGCTGGAGGTGTCTGGACGGGCAAATTTAACTCTCATTTCCCACCAGGAAGAGGAAATAACCAAAGGCTCAGCGTGCCGTACCGGAACCAGATTAGGGCCTGAAGCCATCCTGCGGTGTTGCGGCCAGGTCACAAGAAAGCGAGTTGAAGAAAGGAGCTCAGGGGCACTGTAATTCACAAACCTGCAGAGTTATAAATGACAGCTATCGTCCAAAAATATACTGAAGTAAGGCTGCCAAGAGGACTTGAAAGCGGGGCAGAATTGCAGGAAACCGATTTCAGGAGGTAGACTGGAACTGCATTGAAAGCATAGGAAAAGAGGCAGAACGTCCACAATGATGCACTTGGCCAAAAAGGGCGTATGCGTTTTTTCCTGAATATATTCAGGAAAAAACGCATACGCCCTTTTTGGCCAACCAAGCAAGCTTGCAAAGGAAATCTGCACTACAATGAAGTCTCACTTCCCCCCGGTCAAAAGGGCCATCTGAAAAAAGTGTAAAATCCAGAAAGGCAGGACAGGCCATGGAGAACTGGGAGCCTTGTTATGCTGATGGGCGGGATGTAAATTGCCAACAACCACTCGGGAGAAGTGTATGGTGTTTCCTGAAACATCTAAAAAACAAAGCAACAGAGCCTAGGGCACTGCCACTTATGGTCCTATAGCTTAGGGAAATTAAAAACAAAAAGACACAGCCACCCCAAAGTTTGGAACGGCTCTGTTTACAAGAACCTCGTTTACAGTACAAGTTCAACATCGCAGAAAGTGAAAAATGGATAAAGAAGTTGTGGTATTCACTTACAAAGCAATATCACTCAGCAATGAAATCTATGTCATCAGGCGCTTACCTGCACAATGAGTGGATTCAGGTATGATGATTCTAACTGAAATAAGTCACACAGAAAAAGAAACATCATAAGATATCACTAATACACGGAATGTAAACTTGGCTACACAGGAACTGAATTACAGAACAGAACAGGGTCTCAAATTTAGAAAACCAACTTATGCTTGCTTAAGGGGAAAGGTGAGTTGGGGTGCTGCATAAAACCAGAGATTGAAATGAGCACAGATAAAGTTCCTTAAGCCAAATATGGAATAGACAAGAGCTACTCCTTGCTCAATGAAATGGACTCAACACCGCATATTAAACGCCTAAGAATGTACCTGACTAGTAAGTATCTTAAAACCTATGGATTGCTATGTCTCCGAAAGAGAATCAAGCATGTTTACAGGGGCATAAACGCAGCAGTGATAGGATTGGAGAGGTTCGTGAGCAAATGAAGACCCTTTGAAGTCATATTGCATGGTACCCATTCCACGGGTTTCAACTACCCAGGTTTAAGGTATTCTTCCTTGAGCTAAAACATGCATGTGGAACCTAGAGTATGATCAACCATGTGATCGGGAGACGTGTTCAAATATATCTCAGTTTTCGTACCCTGGTACTCGGGTGCAACATTCCAGAAGCTTTACTAACACTCTCCCCACTTGGAGAGTCAGCGCCTTTAACCTCCTGTTTGGCTCAGTTTGCAATTTCTGCGGAAGATGAACAGGAATAGCGAGAACCAATGAGAGGCTAGCTGGAGGTGTCTGGACGGGCAAATTTAACTCTCATTTCCGACCAGGAAGAGGAAATAACCAAAGGCTCAGCGTGCCGTACCGGAACCAGATTAGGGCCTGAAGCCATCCTGCGGTGTTGCGGCCAGCTCAAAAGAAAGAGAGTTGAAGAAAGGAGCTCAGGGGCACTGTAATTCACAAACCTGCAGAGTTATAAATGACAGCTATCATCCAAAAATAGACTGAAGTAAGGCTGCCAAGAGGACTTGAAAGCGGGGCAGAATTGCAGGAAACCGATTTCAGGAGGTAGACTGGAACTGCATTGAAAGCATAGGAAAAGAGGCAGAACGTCCACAATGATGCACTTGGCCAAAAAGGGCGTATGCGTTTTTTCCTGAATATATTCAGGAAAAAACGCATACGCCCTTTTTGGCCAACCAAGCAAGCTTGCAAAGGAAATCTGCACTACAATGAAGTCTCACTTCCCCCCGGTCAAAAGGGCCATCTGAAAAAAGTGTAAAATCCAGAAAGGCAGGACAGGCCATGGAGAACTGGGAGCCTTGTTATGCTGATGGGCGGGATGTAAATTGCCAACAGACATTCGGGAGAAGTGTATGGTGTTTCCTGAAACATCTAAAAAACAAAGCCACAGAGCCTAGGGCACTTCCACTTATGGTCCTATAGCTTAGGGAAATTAAAATCAAAAAGACACAGCCACCCCAAAGTTTGGAACGGCTCCGTTTACAAGAACCTCGTTTACAGTACAAGTTCAACATCGCAGAAAGTGAAAAATGGATAAAGAAGTTGTGGTATTTACTTACAAAGCAATATCACTCAGCAATGAAATCTGTGTCATCAGGCCCTTAGCAGCACAAGGAGTGGATTCAGGTAAGATGATTCTAACTGAAATAAGTCACACAGAAAAAGAAATATCATAAGATATCAGTAATACACGGAATGGAAACTTGGCTACACAGGAACTGAATTACAGAACAGAACAGGGTCTCAAATTTAGAAAACCAACTTATGCTTGCTTAAGGGGAAAGGTGAGTTGGGGTGCTGCATAAAACCAGAGATTGAAATGAGCACAGATAAAGTTCCTTAAGCCAAATATGGAATAGACAAGAGCTACTCCTTGCTCAACGAAATGGACTCAACACCGCATATTAAACGCCTAAGAATGTACCTGACTAGTAAGTATCTTAAAACCTATGGATTGCTATGTCTCCGAAAGAGAATCAAGCATGTGTACAGGGGCATAAACGCAGCAGTGATAGGATTGGAGACGTTCGGTGAGCAAATGAAGACCCTTTGAAGTCATATTGCATGGTACCCATTCCACGGGTTTCAACTACCCAGGTTTTAGGTATTCTTCCTTCAGCTAAAACATGCATGTGGAACCCAGAGTATGATCAACCATGTGATCGGGAGACGTGTTCAAATATGTCTCAGTTTTCCTCCCCTGATACTCGTGTGCAACATTCCAGACGCTTTACTAACACTCTCCCCACTTGGAGAGTCAGCGCCTTTAACCTCCTATTTGGCTCAGTTTGCAATTTCTGCGGAAGATGAACAGGAATAGCGAGAACCAATGAGAGGCTAGCTGGAGGTGTCTGGACGGGCAAATTTAACTCTCATTTCCGACCAGGAAGAGGAAATAACCAAAGGCTCAACGTGCCGTACCGGAACCAGATTAGGGCCTGAAGCCATCCTGCGGTGTTGCGGCCAGCTCAAAAGAAAGAGAGTTGAAGAAAGGAGCTCAGGGGCACTGTAATTCACAAACCTGCAGAGTTATAAATGACAGCTATCGTCCAAAAATAGACTGAAGTAAGGCTGCCAAGAGGACTTGAAAGCGGGGCAGAATTGCAGGAAACCGATTTCAGGAGGTAGACTGGAACTGCATTGAAAGCATAGGAAAAGAGGCAGAACGTCCACAATGATGCACTTGGCCAAAAAGGGCGTATGCGTTTTTTCCTGAATATATTCAGGAAAAAACGCATACGCCCTTTTTGGCCAACCAAGCAAGCTTGCAAAGGAAATCTGCACTACAATGAAGTCTCACTTCCCCCCGGTCAAAAGGGCCATCTGAAAAAAGTGTAAAATCCAGAAAGGCAGGACAGGCCATGGAGAACTGGGAGCCTTGTTATGCTGATGGGCGGGATGTAAATTGCCAACAGACATTCGGGAGAAGTGTATGGTGTTTCCTGAAACATCTAAAAAACAAAGCCACAGAGCCTAGGGCACTTCCACTTATGGTCCTATAGCTTAGGGAAATTAAAATCAAAAAGACACAGCCACCCCAAAGTTTGGAACGGCTCCGTTTACAAGAACCTCGTTTACAGTACAAGTTCAACATCGCAGAAAGTGAAAAATGGATAAAGAAGTTGTGGTATTTACTTACAAAGCAATATCACTCAGCAATGAAATCTGTGTCATCAGGCCCTTAGCAGCACAAGGAGTGGATTCAGGTAAGATGATTCTAACTGAAATAAGTCACACAGAAAAAGAAATATCATAAGATATCAGTAATACACGGAATGGAAACTTGGCTACACAGGAACTGAATTACAGAACAGAACAGGGTCTCAAATTTAGAAAACCAACTTATGCTTGCTTAAGGGGAAAGGTGAGTTGGGGTGCTGCATAAAACCAGAGATTGAAATGAGCACAGATAAAGTTCCTTAAGCCAAATATGGAATAGACAAGAGCTACTCCTTGCTCAACGAAATGGACTCAACACCGCATATTAAACGCCTAAGAATGTACCTGACTAGTAAGTATCTTAAAACCTATGGATTGCTATGTCTCCGAAAGAGAATCAAGCATGTGTACAGGGGCATAAACGCAGCAGTGATAGGATTGGAGACGTTCGGTGAGCAAATGAAGACCCTTTGAAGTCATATTGCATGGTACCCATTCCACGGGTTTCAACTACCCAGGTTTTAGGTATTCTTCCTTCAGCTAAAACATGCATGTGGAACCCAGAGTATGATCAACCATGTGATCGGGAGACGTGTTCAAATATGTCTCAGTTTTCCTCCCCTGATACTCGTGTGCAACATTCCAGACGCTTTACTAACACTCTCCCCACTTGGAGAGTCAGCGCCTTTAACCTCCTATTTGGCTCAGTTTGCAATTTCTGCGGAAGATGAACAGGAATAGCGAGAACCAATGAGAGGCTAGCTGGAGGTGTCTGGACGGGCAAATATAACTCTCATTTCCCACCAGGAAGAGGAAATAACCAAAGGCTCAGCGTGCCGTGCCGGAACCAGATTAGGGCCTGAAGCCATCCTGCGGTGTTGCGGCCAGCTCAAAAGAAACCGAGTTGAAGAAAGGAGCTCAGGGCACTGTAATTCACAAACCTGCAGAGTTATAAATGACAGCTATCGTCCAAAAATAGACTGAAGTAAGGCTGCCAAGAGGACTTGAAAGCGGGGCAGAATTGCAGGAAACCGATTTCAGGAGGTAGACTGGAACTGCATTGAAAGCATAGGAAAAGAGGCAGAACGTCCACAATGATGCACTTGGCCAAAAAGGGCGTATGCGTTTTTTCCTGAATATATTCAGGAAAAAACGCATACGCCCTTTTTGGCCAACCAAGCAAGCTTGCAAAGGAAATCTGCACTACAATGAAGTCTCACTTCCCCCCGGTCAAAAGGGCCATCTGAAAAAAGTGTAAAATCCAGAAAGGCAGGACAGGCCATGGAGAACTGGGAGCCTTGTTATGCTGATGGGCGGGATGTAAATTGCCAACAGACATTCGGGAGAAGTGTATGGTGTTTCCTGAAACATCTAAAAAACAAAGCCACAGAGCCTAGGGCACTTCCACTTATGGTCCTATAGCTTAGGGAAATTAAAATCAAAAAGACACAGCCACCCCAAAGTTTGGAACGGCTCCGTTTACAAGAACCTCGTTTACAGTACAAGTTCAACATCGCAGAAAGTGAAAAATGGATAAAGAAGTTGTGGTATTTACTTACAAAGCAATATCACTCAGCAATGAAATCTGTGTCATCAGGCCCTTAGCAGCACAAGGAGTGGATTCAGGTAAGATGATTCTAACTGAAATAAGTCACACAGAAAAAGAAATATCATAAGATATCAGTAATACACGGAATGGAAACTTGGCTACACAGGAACTGAATTACAGAACAGAACAGGGTCTCAAATTTAGAAAACCAACTTATGCTTGCTTAAGGGGAAAGGTGAGTTGCGGTGCTGCATAAAACCAGAGATTGAAATGAGCACAGATAAAATTCCTTAAGCCAAATATGGAATAGACAAGAGCTACTCCTTGCTCAACGAAATGGACTCAACACCGCATATTAAACGCCTAAGAATGTACCTGACTAGTAAGTATCTTAAAACCTATGGATTGCTATGTCTCCGAAAGAGAATCAAGCATGTGTACACGGGCATAAACGCAGCAGTGATAGGATTGGAGACGTTCGGTGAGCAAATGAAGACCCTTTGAAGTCATATTGCATGGTACCCATTCCACGGGTTTCAACTACCCAGGTTTTAGGTATTCTTCCTTCAGCTAAAACATGCATGTGGAACCCAGAGTATGATCAACCATGTGATCGGGAGACGTGTTCAAATATGTCTCAGTTTTCATACCCTGGTACTCGGGTGCAACATTCCAGATGCTTTACTAACACTCTCCCCACTTGGAGAGTCAGTCCCTTTAACCTCCTGTTTGGCTCAGTTTGCAATTTCTGCGGAAGATGAACAGGAATAGCGAGAACCAATGAGAGGCTAGCTGGAGGTGTCTGGACGGGCAAATATAACTCTCATTTCCCACCAGGAAGGGGAAATAACCAAAGGCTCAGCATGCCGTACCGGAACCAGATTAGGGCCTGAAGCCATCCTGCGGTGTTGCGGCCAGCTCAAAAGAAAGAGAGTTGAAGAAAGGAGCTCAGGGCACTGTAATTCACAAACCTGCAGAGTTATAAATGACAGCTATCGTCCAAAAATAGACTGAAGTAAGGCTGCCAAGAGGACTTGAAAGCGGGGCAGAATTGCAGGAAACCGATTTCAGGAGGTAGACTGGAACTGCATTGAAAGCATAGGAAAAGAGGCAGAACGTCCACAATGATGCACTTGGCCAAAAAGGGCGTATGCGTTTTTTCCTGAATATATTCAGGAAAAAACGCATACGCCCTTTTTGGCCAACCAAGCAAGCTTGCAAAGGAAATCTGCACTACAATGAAGTCTCACTTCCCCCCGGTCAAAAGGGCCATCTGAAAAAAGTGTAAAATCCAGAAAGGCAGGACAGGCCATGGAGAACTGGGAGCCTTGTTATGCTGATGGGCGGGATGTAAATTGCCAACAGACATTCGGGAGAAGTGTATGGTGTTTCCTGAAACATCTAAAAAACAAAGCCACAGAGCCTAGGGCACTTCCACTTATGGTCCTATAGCTTAGGGAAATTAAAATCAAAAAGACACAGCCACCCCAAAGTTTGGAACGGCTCCGTTTACAAGAACCTCGTTTACAGTACAAGTTCAACATCGCAGAAAGTGAAAAATGGATAAAGAAGTTGTGGTATTTACTTACAAAGCAATATCACTCAGCAATGAAATCTGTGTCATCAGGCCCTTAGCAGCACAAGGAGTGGATTCAGGTAAGATGATTCTAACTGAAATAAGTCACACAGAAAAAGAAATATCATAAGATATCAGTAATACACGGAATGGAAACTTGGCTACACAGGAACTGAATTACAGAACAGAACAGGGTCTCAAATTTAGAAAACCAACTTATGCTTGCTTAAGGGGAAAGGTGAGTTGGGGTGCTGCATAAAACCAGAGATTGAAATGAGCACAGATAAAGTTCCTTAAGCCAAATATGGAATAGATAAGAGCTACTCCTTGCTCAACGAAATGGACTCAACACCGCATATTAAACGCCTAAGAATGTACCTGACTAGTAAGTATCTTAAAACCTATGGATTGCTATGTCTCCGAAAGAGAATCAAGCATGTGTACAGGGGCATAAACGCAGCAGTGATAGGATTGGAGACGTTCGGTGAGCAAATGAAGACCCTTTGAAGTCATATTGCATGGTACCCATTACACGGGTTTCAACTACCCAGGTTTTAGGTATTCTTCCTTCAGCTAAAACATGCATGTGGAACCCAGAGTATGATCAACCATGTGATCGGGAGCCGTGTTCAAATATGTCTCAGTTTTCCTCCCCTGATACTCGTGTGCAACATTCCAGACGCTTTACTAACACTCTCCCCACTTGGAGAGTCAGCGCCTTTAACCTCCTATTTGGCTCAGTTTGCAATTTCTGCGGAAGATGAACAGGAATAGCGAGAACCAATGAGAGGCTAGCTGGAGGTGTCTGGACGGGCAAATATAACTCTCATTTCCCACCAGGAAGAGGAAATAACCAAAGGCTCAGCGTGCCGTGCCGGAACCAGATTAGGGCCTGAAGCCATCCTGCGGTGTTGCGGCCAGCTCAAAAGAAAGCGAGTTGAAGAAAGGAGCTCAGGGCACTGTAATTCACAAACCTGCAGAGTTATAAATGACAGCTATCGTCCAAAAATAGACTGAAGTAAGGCTGCCAAGAGGACTTGAAAGCGGGGCAGAATTGCAGGAAACCGATTTCAGGAGGTAGACTGGAACTGCATTGAAAGCATAGGAAAAGAGGCAGAACGTCCACAATGATGCACTTGGCCAAAAAGGGCGTATGCGTTTTTTCCTGAATATATTCAGGAAAAAACGCATACGCCCTTTTTGGCCAACCAAGCAAGCTTGCAAAGGAAATCTGCACTACAATGAAGTCTCACTTCCCCCCGGTCAAAAGGGCCATCTGAAAAAAGTGTAAAATCCAGAAAGGCAGGACAGGCCATGGAGAACTGGGAGCCTTGTTATGCTGATGGGCGGGATGTAAATTGCCAACAGACATTCGGGAGAAGTGTATGGTGTTTCCTGAAACATCTAAAAAACAAAGCCACAGAGCCTAGGGCACTTCCACTTATGGTCCTATAGCTTAGGGAAATTAAAATCAAAAAGACACAGCCACCCCAAAGTTTGGAACGGCTCCGTTTACAAGAACCTCGTTTACAGTACAAGTTCAACATCGCAGAAAGTGAAAAATGGATAAAGAAGTTGTGGTATTTACTTACAAAGCAATATCACTCAGCAATGAAATCTGTGTCATCAGGCCCTTAGCAGCACAAGGAGTGGATTCAGGTAAGATGATTCTAACTGAAATAAGTCACACAGAAAAAGAAATATCATAAGATATCAGTAATACACGGAATGGAAACTTGGCTACACAGGAACTGAATTACAGAACAGAACAGGGTCTCAAATTTAGAAAACCAACTTATGCTTGCTTAAGGGGAAAGGTGAGTTGGGGTGCTGCATAAAACCAGAGATTGAAATGAGCACAGATAAAATTCCTTAAGCCAAATATGGAATAGACAAGAGCTACTCCTTGCTCAACGAAATGGACTCAACACCGCATATTAAACGCCTAAGAATGTACCTGACTAGTAAGTATCTTAAAACCTATGGATTGCTATGTCTCCGAAAGAGAATCAAGCATGTGTACACGGGCATAAACGCAGCAGTGATAGGATTGGAGACGTTCGGTGAGCAAATGAAGACCCTTTGAAGTCATATTGCATGGTACCCATTCCACGGGTTTCAACTACCCAGGTTTTAGGTATTCTTCCTTCAGCTAAAACATGCATGTGGAACCCAGAGTATGATCAACCATGTGATCGGGAGATGTGTTCAAATATGTCTCAGTTTTCATACCCTGGTACTCGGGTGCAACATTCCAGATGCTTTACTAACACTCTCCCCACTTGGAGAGTCAGTCCCTTTAACCTCCTGTTTGGCTCAGTTTGCAATTTCTGCGGAAGATGAACAGGAATAGCGAGAACCAATGAGAGGCTAGCTGGAGGTGTCTGGACGGGCAAATATAACTCTCATTTCCCACCAGGAAGGGGAAATAACCAAAGGCTCAGCATGCCGTACCGGAACCAGATTAGGGCCTGAAGCCATCCTGCGGTGTTGCGGCCAGCTCAAAAGAAAGAGAGTTGAAGAAAGGAGCTCAGGGCACTGTAATTCACAAACCTGCAGAGTTATAAATGACAGCTATCGTCCAAAAATAGACTGAAGTAAGGCTGCCAAGAGGACTTGAAAGCGGGGCAGAATTGCAGGAAACCGATTTCAGGAGGTAGACTGGAACTGCATTGAAAGCATAGGAAAAGAGGCAGAACGTCCACAATGATGCACTTGGCCAAAAAGGGCGTATGCGTTTTTTCCTGAATATATTCAGGAAAAAACGCATACGCCCTTTTTGGCCAACCAAGCAAGCTTGCAAAGGAAATCTGCACTACAATGAAGTCTCACTTCCCCCCGGTCAAAAGGGCCATCTGAAAAAAGTGTAAAATCCAGAAAGGCAGGACAGGCCATGGAGAACTGGGAGCCTTGTTATGCTGATGGGCGGGATGTAAATTGCCAACAACCACTCGGGAGAAGTGTATGGTGTTTCCTGAAACATCTAAAAAACAAAGCAACAGAGCCTAGGGCACTGCCACTTATGGTCCTATAGCTTAGGGAAATTAAAAACAAAAAGACACAGCCACCCCAAAGTTTGGAACGGCTCTGTTTACAAGAACCTCGTTTACAGTACAAGTTCAACATCGCAGAAAGTGAAAAATGGATAAAGAAGTTGTGGTATTCACTTACAAAGCAATATCACTCAGCAATGAAATCTATGTCATCAGGCGCTTACTTGCACAATGAGTGGATTCAGGTATGATGATTCTAACTGAAATAAGTCACACAGAAAAAGAAACATCATAAGATATCACTAATACACGGAATGTAAACTTGGCTACACAGGAACTGAATTACAGAACAGAACAGGGTCTCAAATTTAGAAAACCAACTTATGCTTGCTTAAGGGGAAAGGTGAGTTGGGGTGCTGCATAAAACCAGAGATTGAAATGAGCACAGATAAAGTTCTTTAAGCCAAATATGGAATAGACAAGAGCTACTCCTTGCTCAACGAAATGGACTCAACACCGCATATTAAACGCCTAAGAATGTACCTGACTAGTAAGTATCTTAAAACCTATGGATTGCTATGTCTCCGAAAGAGAATCAAGCATGTGTACAGGGGCATAAACGCAGCAGTGATAGGATTGGAGAGGTTCGTGAGCAAATGAAGACCCTTTGAAGTCATATTGCATGGTACCCATTCCACGGGTTTCAACTACCCAGGTTTAAGGTATTCTTCCTTCAGCTAAAACATGCATGTGGAACCTAGAGTATGATCAACCATGTGATCGGGAGACGTGTTCAAATATATCTCAGTTTTCGTACCCTGGTACTCGGGTGCAACATTCCAGATGCTTTACTAACACTCTCCCCACTTGGAGAGTCAGCGCCTTTAACCTCCTGTTTGGCCCAGTTTGCAATTTCTGCGGAAGATGAACAGGAATAGCGAGAACCAATGAGAGGCTAGCTGGAGGTGTCTGGACGGGCAAATTTAACTCTCATTTCCCACCAGGAAGAGGAAATAACCAAAGGCTCAGTGTGCCGTACCGGAACCAGATTAGGGCCTGAAGCCATCCTGCGGTGTTGCGGCCAGCTCACAAGAAAGCGAGTTGAAGAAAGGAGCTCAGGGGCACTGTAATTCACAAACCTGCAGAGTTATAAATGACAGCTATCGTCCAAAAATAGACTGAAGTAAGGCTGCCAAGAGGACTTGAAAGCGGGGCAGAATTGCAGGAAACCGATTTCAGGAGGTAGACTGGAACTGCATTGAAAGCATAGGAAAAGAGGCAGAACGTCCACAATGATGCACTTGGCCAAAAAGGGCGTATGCGTTTTTTCCTGAATATATTCAGGAAAAAACGCATACGCCCTTTTTGGCCAACCAAGCAAGCTTGCAAAGGAAATCTGCACTACAATGAAGTCTCACTTCCCCCCGGTCAAAAGGGCCATCTGAAAAAAGTGTAAAATCCAGAAAGGCAGGACAGGCCATGGAGAACTGGGAGCCTTGTTATGCTGATGGGCGGGATGTAAATTGCCAACAGACATTCGGGAGAAGTGTATGGTGTTTCCTGAAACATCTAAAAAACAAAGCCACAGAGCCTAGGGCACTTCCACTTATGGTCCTATAGCTTAGGGAAATTAAAATCAAAAAGACACAGCCACCCCAAAGTTTGGAACGGCTCCGTTTACAAGAACCTCGTTTACAGTACAAGTTCAACATCGCAGAAAGTGAAAAATGGATAAAGAAGTTGTGGTATTTACTTACAAAGCAATATCACTCAGCAATGAAATCTGTGTCATCAGGCCCTTAGCAGCACAATGAGTGGATTCAGGTATGATGATTCTAACTGAAATAAGTCACACAGAAAAAGAAATATCATAAGATATCAGTAATACACGGAATGGAAACTTGGCTACACAGGAACTGAATTACAGAACAGAACAGGGTCTCAAATTTAGAAAACCAACTTATGCTTGCTTAAGGGGAAAGGTGAGTTGGGGTGCTGCATAAAACCAGAGATTGAAATGAGCACAGATAAAGTTCCTTAAGCCAAATATGGAATAGACAAGAGCTACTCCTTGCTCAACGAAATGGACTCAACACCGCATATTAAACGCCTAAGAATGTACCTGACTAGTAAGTATCTTAAAACCTATGGATTGCTATGTCTCCGAAAGAGAATCAAGCATGTGTACAGGGGCATAAACGCAGCAGTGATAGGATTGGAGACGTTCGGTGAGCAAATGAAGACCCTTTGAAGTCATATTGCATGGTACCCATTCCACGGGTTTCAACTACCCAGGTTTTAGGTATTCTTCCTTCAGCTAAAACATGCATGTGGAACCCAGAGTATGATCAACCATGTGATCGGGAGACGTGTTCAAATATGTCTCAGTTTTCATACCCTGGTACTCGGGTGCAACATTCCAGATGCTTTACTAACACTCTCCCCACTTGGAGAGTCAGTCCCTTTAACCTCCTGTTTGGCTCAGTTTGCAATTTCTGCGGAAGATGAACAGGAATAGCGAGAACCAATGAGAGGCTAGCTGGAGGTGTCTGGACGGGCAAATATAACTCTCATTTCCCACCAGGAAGGGGAAATAACCAAAGGCTCAGCGTGCCGTACCGGAACCAGATTAGGGCCTGAAGCCATCCTGCGGTGTTGCGGCCAGGTCACAAAAAGCGAGTTGAAGAAAGGAGCTCAGGGGCACTGTAATTCACAAACCTGCAGAGTTATAAATGAAAGCTATCGTCCAAAAATAGACTGAAGTAAGGCTGCCAAGAGGACTTGAAAGCGGGGCAGAATTGCAGGAAACCGATTTCAGGAGGTAGACTGGAATTGCATTGAAAGCATAGGAAAAGAGGCAGAACGTCCACAATGATGCACTTGGCCAAAAAGGGCGTATGCGTTTTTTCCTGAATATATTCAGGAAAAAACGCATACGCCCTTTTTGGCCAACCAAGCAAGCTTGCAAAGGAAATCTGCACTACAATGAAGTGTCACTTCCCCCCAGTTTAAAGGGCCATCTGAAAAAAGTGTAAAATCCAGAAAGGCAGGACAGGCCATGGAGAACTGGGAGCCTTGTTATGCTGATGGGCGGGATGTAAATTGCCAACAACCACTCGGGAGAAGTGTATGGTGTTTCCTGAAACATCTAAAAAACAAAGCAACAGAACCTAGGGCACTTCCACTTATGGTCCTATAGCTTAGGGAAATTAAAATCAAAAAGACACAGCCACCCCAAAGTTTGGAACATATCTGTTTACAGGAACCTCGTTTACAGTATAAGTTCAACATCGCAGAAAGTGAAAAATGGAGAAAGAACTTGTGGTATTTACTTACAAAGCAATATCACTCAGCAATGAAATCTGTGTCATCAGGCCCTTAGCAGCACAATGAGTGGATTCAGGTATGATGATTCTAACTGAAATAAGTCACACAGAAAAAGAAACATCATAAGATATCAGTAATACACGGAATGTAAACTTGGCTACACAGGAACTGAATTACAGAACAGAACAGGGTCTCAAATTTAGAAAACCAACTTATGCTTGCTTAAGGGGAAAGGTGAGTTGGGGTGCTGCATAAAACCAGAGATTGAAATGAGCACAGATAAAGTTCCTTAAGTCAAATATGGAATAGACAAGAGCTACTCCTTGCTCAACGAATTGGACTCAACACCGCATATTAAACGCCTAAGAATGTACCTGACTAGTAAGTATCGTAAAACCTATGGATTGTTATGTCTCCAAAAGAGAATCAAGCATGTGTACAGGGGCATAAACGCAGCAATGATAGGATTGGAGAGGTTCGGTGAGCAAATGAAGACCCTTTGAAGTCATATTGCATGGTACCCATTCCACGGGTTTCAACTACCCAGGTTTAAGGTATTCTTCCTTCAGCTAAAACATGCATGTGGAACCTAGAGTATGATCAACCATGTGATCGGAGACGTGTTCAAATATGTCTCAGTTTTCATACCCTGGTACTCGGGTGCAACATTCCAGACGCTTTACTAACACTCTCCCGACTTGGAGAGTCAGTCCCTTTAACCTCCTGTTTGGCCCAGTTTGCAATTTCTGCGGAAGATGAACAGGAATAGCGAGAACCAATGAGAGACTAGCTGGAGGTGTCTGGACGGGCAAATTTAACTCTCATTTCCCACCAGGAAGAGGAAATAACCAAAGGCTCAGCGTGCCGTGCCGGATCCAGATTAGGGCCTGAAGCCATCCTGCGGTGTTGCGGCCAGCTCACAAGAAAGCGAGTTGAAGAAAGGAGCTCAGGGGCACTGTAATTAACAAACCTGCAGAGTTATAAATGACAGCTATCGTCCAAAAATAGACTGAAGTAAGGCTGCCAAGAGGACTTGAAAGCGGGGCAGAATTGCAGGAAACCGATTTCAGGAGGTAGACTGGAATTGCATTGAAAGCATAGGAAAAGAGGCAGAACGTCCACAAAGATGCACTTGGCCAAAAAGGGCGTATGCATTTTTTCCTGAATATATTCAGGAAAAAACGCATACGCCCTTTTTGGCCAACCAAGCAAGCTTGCAAAGGAAATCTGCACTACAATGAAGTCTCACTTCCCCCCGGTCAAAAGGGCCATCTGAAAAAAGTGTAAAATCCAGAAAGGCAGGACAGGCCATGGAGAACTGGGAGCCTTGTTATGCTGATGGGCGGGATGTAAATTGCCAACAACCACTCGGGAGAAGTGTATGGTGTTTCCTGAAACATCTAAAAAACAAAGCAACAGAACCTAGGGCACTTCCACTTATGGTCCTATAGCTTAGGGAAATTAAAATCAAAAAGACACAGCCACCCCAATGTTTGGAAGGGCTCTGTTTACAAGAACCTCGTTTACAGTACAAGTTCAACATCGCAGAAAGTGAAAAATGGAGAAAGAAGTTGTGGTATTTACTTACAAAGCAATATCACTCAGCAATGAAATCTATGTCATCAGGCCCTTAGCAGCACAATGAGTGGATTCAGGTATGATGATTCTAACTGAAATAAGTCACACAGAAAAAGAAACATCATAAGATATCAGTAATATACGGAATGGAAACTTGGCTACACAGGAACTGAATTACAGAACAGAACAGTGTCTCAATTTTAGAAAACCAACTTATGCTTGCTTCAGGGTAAAGGTGAGTTGGGGTGCTGCATAAAACCAGAGATTGAAATGAGCACAGATAAAGTTCCTTAAGTCAAATATGGAATAGACAAGATCTACTCCTTGCTCAACGAAATGGACTCAAAACCCCATATTAAACGCCTAAGAATGTACCTGACTAGTAAGTATGTTAAAAGCTATAGATTGCTATGTCTCCGAAAGAGAATCAAGCATGTGTACAGGGGCATAAACGCAGCAGTGATAGGATTGGAGAGGTTCAGTGAGCAAATGAAGACCCTTTGAAGTCATATTGCATGGTACCCATTACACGGGTCTCAACTCTCCAGGTTTAAGGTATTCTTCCTTCAGCTAAAACATGCATGTGGAACCTAGAGTATGATCAACCATGTGATCGGGAGACGTGTTCAAATATGTCTCAGTTTTCGTACCCTGGTACTCGGGTGCAACATTCCAGATGCTTTACTAACACTCTCCCGACTTGGAGAGTCAGTCCCTTTAACCTCCTGTTTGGCCCAGTTTGCAATTTCTGCGGAAGATGAACAGGAATAGCGAGAACCAATGAGAGACTAGCTGGAGGTTTCTGAACGGGCAAATTTAACTCTCATTTCCCACCAGGAAGAGGAATTAACCAAAGGCTCAGCATGCCGTGCCGGAACCAGATTAGGGCCTGAAGCCATCCTGCGGTGTTGCGGCCAGGTCACAAGAAAGCGAGTTGAAGAAAGGAGCTCAGGGGCACTGTAATTCACAAACCTGCAGAGTTATAAATGACAGCTATCGTCCAAAAATAGACTGAAGTAAGGCTGCCAAGAGGACTTGAAAGCGGGGCAGAATTGCAGGAAACCGATTTCAGGAGGTAGACTGGAATTGCATTGAAAGCATAGGAAAAGAGGCAGAACGTCCACAATGATGCACTTGGCCAAAAAGGGCGTATGCGTTTTTTCCTGAATATATTCAGGAAAAAAACGCATACGCACTTTTTGGCGAACCAAGCAAGCTTGCAAAGGAAATCTGCGCTACAATGAAGTCTCACTTCCCCCCGGTCAAAAGGGCCATCTGAAAAATGTGTAAAATCCAGAAAGGCAGGACAGGCCATGGAGAACTGGGAGCCTTGTTATGCTGATGGGCGGGATGTAAATTGCCAACAGACACTCGGGAGAAGTGTATGGTGTTTCCTGAAACATCTAAAAAACAAAGCAACAGAGCCTAGGGCACTTCCACTTATGGTCCTATAGCTTAGGGAAATTAAAATCAAAAAGACACAGCCACCCCAAAGTTTGGGACACCTCTGTTTACAAGAACCTCATTTACCATACAAGTTCAATATCACAGAAAGTGAAAAATGGATAAAGAACTTGTGGTACTTACGTACAATGCAGTATCACTCAGCAATGAAATCTATGTCATCAGGCCCGTAGCAGCATAATGAGTGGATTCAGGTACGATGATTCTAACTGAAATAAGTCACACAGAAAAAGAAACATCAAAAGATATCACTAATACACGGAATGTAAACGTGGCTACACAGGAACTGAATTCCAAAACAGAACAGGGTCTCAAATTTAGAAAACCAACTTATGCTTGCTTAAGGGGAAAGGTGAGTTGGGGTGCTGCATAAAACCAGAGATTGAAATGAGCACAGATAAAGTTCCTTAAGCCAAATATGGAACAGACAAGAGCTACTCCTTGCTCAACGAAATGAACTCAACACCCCATATTAAACGCCTAAGAATGTACCTGACTAGTAAGTATCTTAAACCTAGGGATTGCTATGTCTCCGAAAGAGAATCAAGCGTGTGTACTGGGGCATAAACGCAGCAGTGATAGGATTGGAGAGGTTTGGTGAGCAAATGAAGACCCTTTGAAGTCATATTGCACGGTACCCATTCCACGGGTCTCAACTCTCCAGGTTTAAGGTATTCTTCCTTCAGCTAAAACATGCATGTGGAACCCAGAGTATGATCAACCATGTGATCGGGAGACGTGTTCAAATATGTCTCAGTTTTCATACCCTGGTACTCGGGTGCAACATTCCAGACGCTTTACTAACACTCTCCCGACTTGGACAGTCAGTGCCTTTAACCTCCTGTTTGGCCCAGTTTGCAATTTCTGCGGAAGATGAATAGGAATAGGGAGAACCAATGAGAGACTAGCTGGAGGTGTCTGGACGGGCAAATTTAACTCTCATTTCCCACCAGGAAGAGGAAATAACCAAAGGCTCAGCGTGCCGTGCCGGAACCAGATTAGGGCCTGAAGCCATCCTGCGGTGTTGCGGCCAGCTCACAAGAAAGCGAGTTGAAGAAAGGAGCTCAGGGGCACTGTAATTCACAAACCTGCAGAGTTATAAATGACAGCTATCGTCCAAAAATAGACTGAAGTAAGGCTGCCAAGAGGACTTGAAAGCGGGGCAGAATTGCAGGAAACCGATTTCAGGAGGTAGACTGGAATTGCATTGAAAGCATAGGAAAAGAGGCAGAACGTCCACAATGATGCACTTGGCCAAAAAGGGCGTATGCGTTTTTTCCTGAATATATTCAGGAAAAAACGCATACGCCCTTTTTGGCCAACCAAGCAAGCTTGCAAAGGAAATCTGCACTACAATGAAGTCTCACTTCCCCCCGGTCAAAAGGGCCATCTGAAAAAAGTGTAAAATCCAGAAAGGCAGGACAGGCCATGGAGAACTGGGAGCCTTGTTATGCTGATGGGCGGGATGTAAATTGCCAACAACCACTCGGGAGAAGTGTATGGTGTTTCCTGAAATATCTAAAAAACAAAGCAACAGAACCTAGGGCACTTCCACTTATGGTCCTATAGCTTAGGGAAATTAAAATCAAAACGACACAGCCACCCCAAAGTTTGGAACGGCTCTGTTTACAAGAACCTCATTTACAGTACAAGTTCAACATCGCAGAAAGTGAAAAATGGAGAAAGAAGTTGTGGTATTTACTTACAAAGCAATATCACACAGCAATGAAATCTCTGTCATCAGGCCCTTAGCAGCACAATGAGTGGATTCAGGTATGATGATTCTAACTGAAATAAGTCACACAGAAAAAGAAACATCATAAGATATCACTAATACACGGAATGTAACTTGGCTACACAGGAACTGCATTCCAAAACAGAACAGGGTCTCAAATTTAGAAAACCAACTTATGCTTGCTTAAGGGTAAAGGTGAGTTGGGGTGCTGCATAAAACCAGAGATTGAAATGAGCACAGATAAAGTTCCTTAAGCCAAATATGGAATAGACAAGAGCTACTCCTTGCTCAACGAAATGGACTCAAAACCCCATATTAAACGCCTAAGAATGTACCTGACTAGTAAGTATCTTAAAACCTATGGATTGCTATGTCTCCAAAAGAGAATCAAGCGTGTGTACAGGGCCATAAACGCAGCAGTGATAGGATTGGAGAGGTTCGGTGAGCAAATGAAGACCCTTTGAAGTCATATTGCATGGTACCAATTACACGGGTCTCAACTCTCCAGGTTTAAGGTATTCTTCCTTCAGCTAAAACATGCATGTGGAACCCAGAGTATGATCAACCATGTGATCGGGAGACATGTTCAAATATGTCTCAGTTTTCCTCCCCTGGTACTCGGGTGCAACATTCCAGACGCTTTACTAACACTCTCCCCACTTGGAGAGTCAGCGCCTTTAACCTCCTGTTTGGCGCAGTTTGCTATTTCTGCGGAAGATGAACAGGAATAGCGAGAACCAATGAGCGGTTAGCTGGAGGTGTCTGGACCGGCAAATTTAACTCTCATTTCCCACCAGGAAGAGGAATTAACCAAAGGCTCAGCGTGCCGTGCCGGAACCAGATTAGGGCCTGAAGCCATCCTGCGGTGTTGCGGCGAGCTCAAAAGAAAGCGAGTTGAAGAAAGGAGCTCAGGGGCACTGTAATTCACAAACCTGCAGAGTTATAAATGACAGCTATCGTCCAAAAATAGACTGAAGTAAGGCTGCCAAGAGGACTTGAAAGCGGGGCAGAATTGCAGGAAACCAATTTCAGGAGGTAGACTGGAATTGCATTGAAAGCATAGGAAAAGAGGCAGAACGTCCACAATGATGCACTTGGCCAAAAAGGGCGTATGCGTTTTTTCCTGAATATATTCAGGAAAAAACGCATACGCCCTTTTTGGCCAACCAAGCAAGCTTGCAAAGGAAATCTGCACTACAATGAAGTCTCACTTCCCCCCGGTCAAAAGGGCCATCTGAAAAAAGTGTAAAATCCAGAAAGGCAGGACAGGCCATGGAGAACTGGGAGCCTTGTTATGCTGATGGGCGGGATGTAAATTGCCAACAACCACTCGGGAGAAGTGTATGGTGTTTCCTGAAACATCTAAAAAACAAAGCAACAGAACCTAGGGCACTTCCACTTATGGTCCTATAGCTTAGGGAAATTAAAATCAAAAAGAAACAGCCACCCCAAAGTTTGCAACGGCTCTGTTTACAAGAACCTCGTTTACAGTACAAGTTCAACATCGCAGAAAGTGAAAAATGGAGAAAGAAGTTGTGGTATTTACTTACAAAGCAATATCACTCAGCAATGAAATCTGTGTCATCAGGCCCTTAGTAGCACAATGAGTGGATTCAGGTATGATGATTCTAACTGAAATAAGTCACACAGAAAAAGAAATATCATAAGATATCAGTAATACACTGAATGTAAACTTGGCTACACAGGAACTGAATTACAGAACAGAACAGGGTCTCAAATTTAGAAAACCAACTTATTCTTGCTTTAGGGTAAAGGTGAGTTGGGGTGCTGCATAAAACCAGAGATTGAAATGAGCACAGATAAAGTTCCTTAAGCCAAATATGGAATAGACAAGAGCTACTCCTTGCTCAACGAAATGGACTCAACACCCCATATTAAACGCCTAAGAATGTACCTGACTAGTAAGTATCTTAAAACCTATGGATTGCTATGTCTCCGAAAGAGAATCAAGCATGTGTACAGGGGCATAAACGCAGCAGTGATAGGATTGGAGAGGTTCGGTGAGCAAATGAAGACCCTTTGAGGTCATATTGCATGGTACCCATTCCACGGGTTTCAACTACCCAGGTTTAAGGTATTCTTCCTTCAGCTAAAACATGCATGTGGAACCTAGAGTATGATCAACCATGTGATCGGGAGACGTGTTCAAATATGTCTCACTTTTCGTACCCTGGTACTCGGGTGCAACATTCCAGACGCTTTACTAACACTCTCCCGACTTGGAGAGTCAGTCCCTTTAACCTCCTGTTTGGCCCAGTTTGCAATTTCTGCGGAAGATGAACAGGAATAGCGAGAACCAATGAGAGGCTAGCTGGAGGTGTCTGGACCGGCAAATTTAACTCTCATTTCCCACCAGGAAGAGGAATTAACCAAAGGCTCAGCGTGCCGTGCCGGAACCAGATTAGGGCCTGAAGCCATCCTGCGGTGTTGCGGCCAGCTCAAAAGAAAGCGAGTTGAAGAAAGGAGCTCAGGGGCACTGTAATTCACAAACCTGCAGAGTTATAAATGACAGCTATCGTCCAAAAATAGACTGAAGTAAGGCTGCCAAGAGGACTTGAAAGCGGGGCAGAATTGCAGGAAACCGATTTCAGGAGGTAGACTGGAATTGCACTGAAAGCATAGGAAAAGAGGCAGAACGTCCACAATGATGCACTTGGCCAAAAAGGGCATATGCGTTTTTTCCTGAATATATTCAGGAAAAAACGCATACGCCCTTTTTGGCCAACCAAGCAAGCTTGCAAAGGAAATCTGCACTACAATGAAGTCTCACTTCCCCCCGGTCAAAAGGGCCATCTGAAAAAAGTGTAAAATCCAGAAAGGCAGGACAGGCCATGGAGAACTGGGAGCCTTGTTTGCTGAAGGGCAGGATGTAAATTGCCAACAACCACTCGGGAGAAGTGTATGGTGTTTCCTGAAACATCTAAAAAACAAAGCAACAGAGCCTAGGGCACTGCCACTTATGGTCCTATAGCTTAGGGAATTTAAAATCAAAAAGACACAGCCACCCCAAAGTTTGGAACGGCTCTGTTTACAAGAACCTCGTTTACAGTACAAGTTCAACATCGCAGAAAGTGAAAAATGGATAAAGAAGTTGTGGTATTTACTTACAAAACAACATCACTCAGCAATGAAATCTGTGTCATCAGGCCCTTAGCAGCACAATGAGTGGATTCAGGTATGATGATTCTAACTGAAATAAGTCACACAGAAAAAGAAACATCATAAGATATCAGTAATACACGGAATGTAAACTTGGCTACACAGGAACTGAATTACAGAACAGAACAGTGTCTCAAATTTAGAAAACCAACTTATGCTTGCTTAAGGGGAAAGGTGAGTTGGGGTGCTGCATAAAACCAGAGATTGAAATGAGCACTGATAAAGTTCCTTAAGCCAAATATGGAATAGACAAGAGCTACTCCTTGCTCAACGAAATGGACTCAACACCGCATATTAAACGACTAAGAATGTACCTGACAAGTAAGTATCTTAAAATCTATAGATTGCTATGTCTCCGAAAGAGAATCAAGCATGTGTACAGGGGCATAAACGCAGCAGTGATAGGATTGGAGAGGTTCGGTGAGCAAATGAAGACCCTTTGACGTCATATTGCATGGTACCCATTCCACGGGTTTCAACTACCCAGGTTTTAGGTATTCTTCCTTCAGCTAAAACATGCATGTAGAACCCAGAGTATGATCAACCATGTGATCGGGAGACATGTTCAAATATGTCTCAGTTTGCCTCCCCTGGGACTCGGGTGCAACATTCCAGACGCTTTACTAACACTCTCCCCACTTGGAGAATCAGTGCCTTAAACCTCCTGTTTGGCCCAGTTTGCAATTTCTGCGGAAGATGAACAGGAATAGCGAGAACCAATGAGAGGCTAGCTGGAGGTGTCTGGACGGGCAAATTTAACTCTCATTTCCCACCAGGAAGAGGAAATAACCAAAGGCTCAGCATGCCATACCGGAACCAGATTAGGGCCTGAAGCCATCCTGCGGTGTTGCGGCCAGCTCAAAAGAAAGCGAGTTGAAGAAATGAGCTCACAGGCACTGTAATTCACAAACCTGCAGAGTTATAAATGACAGCTATCGTCCAAAAATAGACTGAAGTAAGGCTGCCAAGAGGACTTGAAAGCGGGGCAGAATTGCAGGAAACCGATTTCAGGAGGTAGACTGGAATTGCATTGAAAGCATAGGAAAAGAGGCAGAACGTCCACAATGATGCACTTGGCCAAAAAGGGCGTATGCGTTTTTTCCTGAATATATTCAGGAAAAAACGCATACGCCCTTTTTGGCCAACCAAGCAAGCTTGCAAAGGAAATCTGCACTACAATGAAGTCTCACTTCCCCCCGGTCAAAAGGGCCATCTGAAAAAAGTGTAAAATCCAGAAAGGCAGGACAGGCCATGGAGAACTGGGAGCCTTGTTATGCTGATGGGCGGGATGTAAATTGCCAACAACCACTCGGGAGAAGTGTATGGTGTTTCCTGAAACATCTAAAAAACAAAGCAACAGAACCTAGGGCACTTCCACTTATGGTCCTATAGCTTAGGGAAATTAAAATCAAAAAGACACAGCCACGCCAAAGTTTGGAACGGCTCTGTTTACAAGAACCTCGTTTACAGTACAAGTTCAACATCGCAGAAAGTGAAAAATGGATAAAGAAGTTGTGGTATTTACTTACAAAGCAATATCACTCAGCAATGAAATCTGTGTCATCAGGCCCTTAGCAGCACAATGAGTGGATTCAGGTATGATGATTCTAACTGAAATAAGTCACACAGAAAAAGAAACATCATAAGATATCAGTAATACACGGAATGTAAACTTGGCTACACAGGAACTGAATTACAGAACAGAACAGGGTCTCAAATTTAGAAAACCAACTTATGCTTGCTTAAGGGTAAAGGTGAGTTGGGGTGCTGCATAAAACCAGAGATTGAAAGGAGCACAGATAAATTTCCTTAAGTCAAATATGGAATAGACAAGAGCTACTCCTTGCTCAACGAAATGGACTCAACACCGCATATTAAACGCCTAAGAATGTACCTGACTAGTAAGTATCTTAAAACCTATGGATTGCTATGTCTCCGAAAGAGAATCAAGCATGTGTACAGGGGCATAAACGCAGCAGTGATAGGATTGGAGAGGTTCGGTGAGCAAATGAAGACCCTTTGAAGTCATATTGCATGGTACCCATTACACGGGTCTTAACTCTCCAGGTTTAAGGTATTCTTCCTTCAGCTAAAACATGCATGTGGAACCCAAGTATGATCAACCATGTGAACGGGAGACGTGTTCAAATATGTCTCAGTTTTCCTCCCCTGGTACTCGGGTGCAACATTCCAGACGCTTTACTAACACTCTCCCCACTTGGAGAGTCAGTCCCTTTAACCTCCTGTTTGGCTCAGTTTGCAATTTCTGCGGAAGATGAACAGGAATAGCGAGAACCAATGAGAGACTAGCTGGAGGTGTCTGGACGGGCAAATTTAACTCTCATTTCCCACCAGGAAGAGGAAATAACCAAAGGCTCAGCGTGCCGTGCCGGAACCAGATTAGGGCCTGAAGCCATCCTGCGGTGTTGCGCCAGGTCACAAGAAAGCAAGTTGAAGAAAGGAGCTCAGGGGCACTGTAATTCACAAACCTGCAGAGTTATAAATGACAGCTATCGTCCAAAAATAGACTGAAGTAAGGCTGCCAAGAGGACTTGAAAGCGGGGCAGAATTGCAGGAAACCAATTTCAGGAGGTAGACTGGAATTGCATTGAAAGCATAGGAAAAGAGGCAGAACGTCCACAATGATGCACTTGGCCAAAAAGGGCGTATGCGTTTTTTCCTGAATATATTCAGGAAAAAACGCATACGCCCTTTTTGGCCAACCAAGCAAGCTTGCAAAGGAAATCTGCACTACAATGAAGTCTCACTTCCCCCCAGTCAAAAGGGCCATCTGAAAAAAGTGTAAAATCCAGAAAGGCAGGACAGGCCATGGAGAACTGGGAGCCTTGTTATGCTGATGGGCGGGATGTAAATTGCCAACAGACATTCGGAGGAAGTGTATGGTGTTTCCTGAAACATCTAAAAAACAAAGCAACAGAGCCTAGGGCACTGCCACTTATGGTCCTATAGCTTAGGGAAATTAAAATCAAAAAGACACAGCCACCCCAAAGTTTGGGACGCCTCTGTTTACAAGAACCTCGTTTACAGTACAAGTTCAACATCGCAGAAAGTGAAAAATGGATAAAGAAGTTGTGGTATTTACTTACAAAGCAATATCACTCAGCAATGAAAACTGTGTCATCAGGCCCTTAGCAGCACAATGAGTGGATTCAGGTATGATGATTCTAACTGAAATAAGTCACACAGAAAAAGAAACATCATAAGATATCAGTAATACACGGAATGTAAACTTGGCTACACAGGAACTGAATTACAGAACAGAACAGGGTCTCAAATTTAGAAAACCAACTTATTCTTGCTTTAGGGTAAAGGTGAGTTGGGGTGCTGCATAAAACCAGAGATTGAAATGAGCACAGATAAAGTTCCTTAAGCCAAATATGGAATAGACAAGAGCTACTCCTTGCTCAACGAAATGGACTCAACACCCCATATTAAACGCCTAAGAATGTACCTGACTAGTAAGTATCTTAAAACCTATGGATTGCTATGTCTCCGAAAGAGAATCAAGCATGTGTACAGGGACATAAACGCAGCAGTGATAGGATTGGAGAGGTTCGGTGAGCAAATGAAGACCCTTTGAAGTCATATTGCATGGTACCCATTCCACGGGTTTCAAATACCCAGGTTTAAGGTATTCTTCCTTCAGCTAAAACATGCATGTGTAACCTAGAGTATGATCAACCATGTGATCGGGAGACGTGTTCAAATATGTCTCAGTTTTCGTACCCTGGTACTCGGGTGCAACATTCCAGACGCTTTACTAACACTCTCCCCACTTGGAGAGTCAGTGCCTTTAACCTCCTGTTTGGCCCAGTTTGCAATTTCTGCGGAAGATGAACAGGAATAGCGAGAACCAATGAGAGGCTAGCTGGAGGTGTCTGGACGGGCAAATTTAACTCTCATTTCCCACCAGGAAGAGGAATTAACCAAAGGCTCAGCGTGCCGTGCCAGAACCAGATTAGGGCCTGAAGCCATCCTGCGGTGTTGCGGCCAGCTCACAAGAAAGCGAGTTGAAGAAAGGAGCTCAGGGGCACTGTAATTCACAAACCTGCAGAGTTATAAATGACAGCTATCGTCCAAAAATAGACTGAAGTAAGGCTGCCAAGAGGACTTGAAAGCGGGGCAGAATTGCAGGAAACCGATTTCAGGAGGTAGACTGGAATTGCATTGAAAGCATAGGAAAAGAGGCAGAACGTCCACAATGATGCACTTGGCCAAAAAGGGCGTATGCGTTTTTTCCTGAATATATTCAGGAAAAAACGCATACGCCCTTTTTGGCCAACCAAGCAAGCTTGCAAAGGAAATCTGCACTACAATGAAGTCTCACTTCCCCCCGGTCAAAAGGGCCATCTGAAAAAAGTGTAAAATCCAGAAAGGCAGGACAGGCCATGGAGAACTGGGAGCCTTGTTATGCTGATGGGCGGGATGTAAATTGCCAACAGACACTCGGGAGAAGTGTATGGTGTTTCCTGAAACATCTAAAAAACAAAGCAACAGAGCCTAGGGCACTGCCACTTATGGTCCTATAGCTTAGGGAAATTAAAATCAAAAAGACACAGCCACCCCAAAGTTTGGGACGCCTCTGTTTACAAGAACTTCGTTTACAGTACAAGTTCAACATCACAGAAAGTGAAAAATGGATAAAGAAGTTGTGGTATTTACTTACAAAGCAATATCACTCAGCAATGAAATCTGTGTCATCAGGCCCTTAGCAGCACAATGAGTGGATTCAGGTATGATGATTCTAACTGAAATAAGTCACACAGAAAAAGAAACATCATAAGATATCTGTAATACACGGAATGTAAACTTGGCTACACAGGAACTGAATTACAGAACAGAACAGGGTCTCAAATTTAGAAAACCAACTTATTCTTGCTTAAGGGTAAAGGTGAGTTGGGGTGCTGCATAAAACCAGAGATTGAAATGAGCACAGATAAAGTTCCTTAAGCCAAATATGGAATAGACAAGAGCTACTCCTTGCTCAACGAAATGGACTCAACACCCCATATTAAACGCCTAAGAATGTACCTGACTAGTAAGTATCTTAAAACCTATGGATTGCTATGTCTCCGAAAGAGAATCAAGCATGTGTACAGGGGCATAAACGCAGCAGTGATAGGATTGGAGAGGTTCGGTGAGCAAATGAAGACCCTTTGAAGTCATATTGCATGGTACCCATTCCACGGGTTTCAACTACCCAGGTTTAAGGTATTCTTCCTTCAGCTAAAACATGCATGTGGAACCTAGAGTATGATCAACCATGTGATCGGGAGACGTGTTCAAATATGTCTCAGTTTTCCTCCCCTGGTACTCGGGTGCAACATTCCAGACGCTTTACTAACACTCTCCCGACTTGGAGAGTCAGTCCCTTTAACCTCCTGTTTGGCCCAGTTTGCAATTTCTGCGGAAGATGAACAGGAATAGCGAGAACCAATGAGAGGCTAGCTGGAGGTGTCTGGACCGGCAAATTTAACTCTCATTTCCCACCAGGAAGAGGAAATAACCAAAGGCTCAGCATGCCGTGCCGGAACCAGATTAGGGCCTGAAGCCATCCTGCGGTGTTGCGGCCAGCTCAAAAGAAAGCGAGTTGAAGAAAGGAGCTCAGGGGCACTGTAATTCACAAACCTGCAGAGTTATAAATGACAGCTATCGTCCAAAAATAGACTGAAGTAAGGCTGCCAAGAGGATTGAAAGCGGGGCAGAATTGCAGGAAACCGATTTCAGGAGGTAGACTGGAATTGCATTGAAAGCATAGGAAAAGAGGCAGAACGTCCACAATGATGCACTTGGCCAAAAAGGGCGTATGCGTTTTTTCCTGAATATATTCAGGAAAAAACGCATACGCCCTTTTTGGCCAACCAAGCAAGCTTGCAAAGGAAATCTGCACTACAATGAAGTCTCACTTCCCCCGGGTCAAAAGGGCCATCTGAAAAAAGTGTAAAATCCAGAAAGGCAGGACAGGCCATGGAGAACTGGGAGCCTTGTTATGCTGTTGGGCGGGATGTAAATTGCCAACAGACACTCGGGAGAAGTGTATGGTGTTTCCTGAAACATCTAAAAAACAAAGCAACAGAGCCTAGGGCACTGCCACTTATGGTCCTATAGCTTAGGGAAATTAAAATCAAAAAGACACAGCCACCCCAAAGTTTGGGACGCCTCTGTTTACAAGAACCTCGTTTACAGTACAAGTTCAACATCGCAGAAAGTGAAAAATGGATAAAGAAGTTGTGGTATTTACTTACAAAGCAATATCACTCAGCAATGAAATCTGTGTCATCAGGCCCTTAGCAGCACAATGAGTGGATTCAGGTATGATGATTCTAACTGAAATAAGTCACACAGAAAAAGAAACATCATAAGATATCAGTAATACACGGAATGTAAACTTGGCTACACAGGAACTGAATTACAGAACAGAACAGGGTCTCAAATTTAGAAAACCAACTTATTCTTGCTTAAGGGTAAAGGTGAGTTGGGGTGCTGCATAAAACCAGAGATTGAAATGAGCACAGATAAAGTTCCTTAAGCCAAATATGGAATAGACAAGAGCTACTCCTTGCTCAACGAAATGGACTCAACACCCCATATTAAACGCCTAAGAATGTACCTGACTAGTAAGTATCTTAAAACCTATGGATTGCTATGTCTCCGAAAGAGAATCAAGCATGTGTACAGGGGCATAAACGCAGCAGTGATAGGATTGGAGAGGTTCGGTGAGCAAATGAAGACCCTTTGAAGTCACATTGCATGGTACCCATTCCACGGGTTTCAACTACCCAGGTTTAAGGTATTCTTCCTTCAGCTAAAACATGCATGTGGAACCTAGAGTATGATCAACCATGTGATCGGGAGACGTGTTCAAATATGTCTCAGTTTTCCTCCCCTGGTACTCGGGTGCAACATTCCAGACGCTTTACTAACACTCTCCCGACTTGGAGAGTCAGTCCCTTTAACCTCCTGTTTGGCCCAGTTTGCAATTTCTGCGGAAGATGAACAGGAATAGCGAGAACCAATGAGAGGCTAGCTGGAGGTGTCTGGACCGGCAAATTTAACTCTCATTTCCCACCAGGAAGAGGAAATAACCAAAGGCTCAGCATGCCGTGCTGGAACCAGATTAGGGCCTGAAGCCATCCTGCGGTGTTGCGGCCAGCTCAAAAGAAAGCGAGTTGAAGAAAGGAGCTCAGGGGCACTGTAATTCACAAACCTGCAGAGTTATAAATGACAGCTATCGTCCAAAAATAGACTGAAGTAAGGCTGCCAAGAGGACTTGAAAGTGGGGCAGAATTGCAGGAAACCGATTTCAGGAGGTAGACTGGAATTGCATTGAAAGCATAGGAAAAGAGGCAGAACGTCCACAATGATGCACTTGGCCAAAAAGGGCGTATGCGTTTTTTCCTGAATATATTCAGGAAAAAACGCATACGCCCTTTTTGGCCAACCAAGCAAGCTTGCAAAGGAAATCTGCACTACAATGAAGTCTCACTTCCCCCCGGTCAAAAGGGCCATCTGAAAAAAGTGTAAAATCCAGAAAGGCAGGACAGGCCATGGAGAACTGGGAACCTTGTTATGCTGATGGGCGGGATGTAAATTGCCAAGAGACACTCGGGAGAAGTGTATGTTGTTTCCTGAAACATCTAAAAAACAAAGCAACAGAGCCTAGGGCACTGCCACTTATGGTCCTATAGCTTAGGGAAATTAAAATCAAAAAGACACAGCCACCCCAAAGTTTGGGACGCCTCTGTTTACAAGAACCTCGTTTACAGTATAAGTTCAACATCGCAGAAAGTGAAAAATGGATAAAGAAGTTGTGGTATTTACTTACAAAGCAATATCACTCAGCAATGAAATCTGTGTCATCAGGCCCTTAGCAGCACAATGAGTGGATTCAGGTATGATGATTCTAACTGAAATAAGTCACACAGAAAAAGAAACATCATAAGATATCAGTAATACACGGAATGTAAACTTGGCTACACAGGAACTGAATTACAGAACAGAACAGGGTCTCAAATTTAGAAAACCAACTTATGCTTGCTTAAGGGGAAAGGTAAGTTGGGGTGCTGCATAAAACCAGAGATTGAAATGAGCACAGATAAAGTTCCTTAAGTCAAATATGGAATAGACAAGAGCTACTCCTTGCTCAACGAAATGGACTCAACACCGCATATTAAACGCCTAAGAATGTACCTGACTAGTAAGTATCTTAAAACCTATGGATTGCTATGTCTCTGAAAGAGAATCAAGCATGTGTACAGGGGCATAAACGCAGCAGTGATAGGATTGGAGAGGTTCGGTGAGCAAATGAAGACCCTTTGACGTCATATTGCATGGTACCCATTACACGGGTCTCAACTCTCCAGGTTTAAGGTATTCTTCCTTCAGCTAAAACATGCATGTGGAACCCAAGTATGATCAACCATGAGATCGGGAGACGTGTTCAAATATGTCTCAGTTTTCCTCCCCTGGTACTCGGGTGCAACGTTCCAGACGCTTTACTAACACTCTCCCCACTTGGAGAGTCAGCGCCTTTAACCTCCTGTTTGGCCCAGTTTGTAATTTCTGCGGCAGATGAACAGCAATAGCGAGAACCAATGAGAGGCTAGCTGGAGGTGTCTGGACGGGCAAATTTAACTCTCATTTCCCACCAGGAAGAGGAAATAACCAAAGGCTCCGTGTGCCGTGCCGGAACCAGATTAGGGCCTGAAGCCATCCTGCTTTGTTGCGGCCAGCTCAAAAGAAAGCGAGTTGAAGAAAGGAGCTCAGGGGCACTGTAATTCACAAACCTGCAGAGTTATAAATGACAGCTATCGTCCAAAAATAGACTGAAGTAAGGCTGCCAAGAGGACTTGAAAGCGGGGCAGAATTGCAGGAAACCGATTTCAGGAGGTAGACTGGAATTGCACTGAAAGCATAGGAAAAGAGGCAGAACGTCCACAATGATGCACTTGGCCAAAAAGGGCGTATGCGTTTTTTCCTGAATATATTCAGGAAAAAACGCATACGCCCTTTTTGGCCAACCAAGCAAGCTTGCAAAGGAAATCTGCACTACAATGAAGTCTCACTTCCCCCCGGTCAAAAGGGCCATCTGAAAAAAGTGTAAAATCCAGGAAGGCAGGACAGGCCATGGAGAACTGGGAGCCTTGTTTGCTGAAGGGCAGGATGTAAATTGCCAACAACCACTCGGGAGAAGTGTATAGTGTTTCCTGAAACATCTAAAAAACAAAGCAACAGAGCCTAGGGCACTTCCACTTATGGTCCTATAGCTTAGGGAATTTAAAATCAAAAAGACACAGCCACCCCAAAGTTTGGAACGGCTCTGTTTACAAGAACCTCGTTTACAGTACAAGTTCAACATCGCAGAAAGTGAAAAATGGATAAAGAAGTTGTGGCATTTACTTACAAAGCAATATCACTCAGCAATGAAAACTGTGTCATCAGGCACTTAGCAGCACAATGAGTGGATTCAGGTATGATGATTCTAACTGAAATAAGTCACACAGAAAAAGAAACATCATAAGATATCAGTAATACACGGAATGTAAACTTGACTACACAGGAACTGAATTACAGAACAGAACAGGGTCTCAAATTTAGAAAACCAACTTATGCTTGCTTTAGGGTAAAGGTGAGTTGGGGTGCTGCATAAAACCAGAGATTGAAATGAGCACAGATAAAGTTCCTTAAGCCAAATATGGAATAGACAAGAGCTACTCCTTGCTCAACGAAATGGACTCAACACCCCATATTAAACGCCTAAGAATGTACCTGACTAGTAAGTATCTTAAAACCTATGGATTGCTATGTCTCCGAAAGAGAATCAAGCATGTGTACAGGGACATAAACGCAGCAGTGATAGGATTGGAGAGGTTCGGTGAGCAAATGAAGACCCTTTGAAGTCATATTGCATGGTACCCATTCCACGGGTTTCAACTACCCAGGTTTAAGGTATTCTTCCTTCAGCTAAAACATGCATGTGGAACCTAGAGTATGATCAACCATGTGATCGGGAGACGTGTTCAAATATGTCTCAGTTTTCGTACCCTGGTACTCGGGTGCAACATTCCAGACGCTTTACTAACACTCTCCCGACTTGGAAAGTCAGTCCCTTTAACCTCCTGTTTGGCCCAGTTTGCAATTTCTGCGGAAGATGAACAGGAATAGCGAGAACCAATGAGAGGCTAGCTGGAGGTGTCTGGACCGGCAAATTTAACTCTCATTTCCCACCAGGAAGAGGAATTAACCAAAGGCTCAGCGTGCCGTGCCAGAACCAGATTAGGGCCTGAAGCCATCCTGTGGTGTTGCGGCCAGCTCAAAAGAAAGCGAGTTGAAGAAAGGAGCTCAGGGGCACTGTAATTCACAAACCTGCAGAGTTATAAATGACAGCTATCGTCCAAAAATAGACTGAAGTAAGGCTGCCAAGAGGACTTGAAAGCGGGGCAGAATTGCAGGAAACCGATTTCAGGAGGTAGACTGGAATTGCATTGAAAGCATAGGAAAAGAGGCAGAACGTCCACAATGATGCACTTGGCCAAAAAGGGCGTATGCGATTTTTCCGGAATATATTCAGGAAAAAACGCATACGCCCTTTTTGGCCAACCAAGCAAGCTTGCAAAGGAAATCTGCACTACAATGAAGTCTCACTTCCCCCCAGTCAAAAGGGCCATCTGAAAAAAGTGTAAAATCCAGAAAGGCAGGACAGGCCATGGAGAACTGGGAGCCTTGTTTGCTGAAGGGCAGGATGTAAATTGCCAACAACCACTCGGGAGAAGTGTATGGTGTTTCCTGAAACATCTAAAAAACAAAGCAACAGAGCCTAGGGCACTTCCACTTATGGTCCTATAGCTTAGGGAATTTAAAATCAAAAAGACACAGCCACCCCAAAGTTTGGAACGGCTCTGTTTACAAGAACCTCGTTTACAGTACAAGTTCAACATCGCAGAAAGTGAAAAATGGATAAAGAAGTTGTGGTATTTACTTACAAAGCAATATCACTCAGCAATGAAAACTGTGTCATCAGGCCCTTAGCAGCACAATGAGTGGATTCAGGTATGATGATTCTAACTGAAATAAGTCACACAGAAAAAGAAACATCATAAGATATCAGTAATACACGGAATGTAAACTTGGCTACACAGGAACTGAATTACAGAACAGAACAGGGTCTCAAATTTAGAAAACCAACTTATTCTTGCTTTAGGGTAAAGGTGAGTTGGGGTGCTGCATAAAACCAGAGATTGAAATGAGCACAGATAAAGTTCCTTAAGCCAAATATGGAATAGACAAGAGCTACTCCTTGCTCAACGAAATGGACTCAACACCGCATATTAAACGCCTAAGAATGTACCTGACTAGTAAGTATCTTAAAACCTATGGATTGCTATGTCTCCGAAAGAGAATCAAGCATGTGTACAGGGGCATAAACGCAGCAGTGATAGGATTGGAGAGGTTCGGTGAGCAAATGAAGACCCTTTGAAGTCATATTGCATGGTACCCATTCCACGGGTTTCAACTACCCAGGTTTAAGGTATTCTTCCTTCAGCTAAAACATGCATGTGGAACCTAGAGTATGATCAACCATGTGATCGGGAGACGTGTTCAAATATGTCTCAGTTTTCGTACCCTGGTACTCGGGTGCAACATTCCAGACGCTTTACTAACACTCTCCCGACTTGGAGAGTCAGTCGCTTTAACCTCCTGTTTGGCCCAGTTTGCAATTTCTGCGGAAGATGAACAGGAATAGCGAGAACCAATGAGAGGCTAACTGGAGGTGTCTGGACCGGCAAATTTAACTCTCATTTCCCACCAGGAAGAGGAATTAACCAAAGGCTCAGCGTGCCGTGCCGGAACCAGATTAGGGCCTGAAGCCATCCTGCGGTGTTGCGGCCAGCTCAAAAGAAAGCGAGTTGAAGAAAGGAGCTCAGGGGCACTGTAATTCACAAACCTGCAGAGTTATAAATGACAGCTATCGTCCAAAAATAGACTGAAGTAAGGCTGCCAAGAGGACTTGAAAGTGGGGCAGAATTGCAGGAAACCGATTTCAGGAGGTAGACTGGAATTGCATTGAAAGCATAGGAAAAGAGGCAGAACGTCCACAATGATGCACTTGGCCAAAAAGGGCGTATGCGTTTTTTCCTGAATATATTCAGGAAAAAACGCATACGCCCTTTTTGGCCAACCAAGCAAGCTTGCAAAGGAAATCTGCACTACAATGAAGTCTCACTTCCCCCCGGTCAAAAGGGCCATCTGAAAAAAGTGTAAAATCCAGAAAGGCAGGACAGGCCATGGAGAACTGGGAGCCTTGTTATGCTGATGGGTGGGATGTAAATTGCCAACAGACACTCGGGAGAAGTGTATGGTGTTTCCTGAAACATCTAAAAAACAAAGCAACAGAGACTAGGGCACTGCCACTTATGGTCCTATAGCTTAGGGAAATTAAAATCAAAAAGACACAGCCACCCCAAAGTTTGGGACGCCTCTGTTTACAAGAACCTCGTTTACAGTACAAGTTCAACATCGCAGAAAGTGAAAAATGGATAAAGAAGTTGTGGTATTTACTTACAAAGCAATATCACTCAGCAATGAAATCTGTGTCATCAGGCCCTTAGCAGCACAATGAGTGGATTCAGGTATGATGATTCTAACTGAAATAAGTCACACAGAAAAAGAAACATCATAAGATATCAGTAATACACGGAATGTAAACTTGGCTACACAGGAACTGAATTACAGAACAGAACAGGGTCTCAAATTTAGAAAACCAACTTATGCTTGCTTAAGGGTAAAGGTGAGTTGGGGTGCTGCATAAAACCAGAGATTGAAATGAGCACAGATAAAGTTCCTTAAGTCAAATATGGAATAGACAAGAGCTACTCCTTGCTCAACGAAATGGACTCAACACCGCATATTAAACGCCTAAGAATGTACCTGACTAGTAAGTATCTTAAAACCTATGGATTGCTATGTCTCCGAAAGAGAATCAAGCATGTGTACAGGGGCATAAACGCAGCAGTGATAGGATTGGAGAGGTTCGGTGAGCAAATGAAGACCCTTTGACGTCATATTGCATGGTACCCATTACACGGGTCTCAACTCTCCAGGTTTAAGGTATTCTTCCTTCAGCTAAAACATGCATGTGGAACCCAAGTATGATCAACCATGTGATCGGGAGACGTGTTCAAATATGTCTCAGTTTTCGTACCCTGGTACTCGGGTGCAACGTTCCAGACGCTTTACTAACACTCTCCCCACTTGGAGAGTCAGCGCCTTTAACCTCCTGTTTGGCCCAGTTTGTAATTTCTGCGGCAGATGAACAGGAATAGCGAGAACCAATGAGAGGCTAGCTGGAGGTGTCTGGACGGGCAAATTTAACTCTCATTTCCCACCAGGAAGAGGAAATAACCAAAGGCTCAGTGTGCCGTGCCGGAACCAGATTAGGGCCTGAAGCCATCCTGCGGTGTTGCGGCCAGCTCAAAAGAAAGCGAGTTGAAGAAAGGAGCTCAGGGGCACTGTAATTCACAAACCTGCAGAGTTATAAATGACAGCTATCGTCCAAAAATAGACTGAAGTAAGGCTGCCAAGAGGACTTGAAAGCGGGGCAGAATTGCAGGAAACCGATTTCAGGAGGTAGACTGGAATTGCACTGAAAGCATAGGAAAAGAGGCAGAACGTCCACAATGATGCACTTGGCCAAAAAGGGCGTATGCGTTTTTTCCTGAATATATTCAGGAAAAAACGCATACGCCCTTTTCGGCCAAGCAAGCAAGCTTGCAAAGGAAATCTGCACTACAATGAAGTCTCACTTCCCCCCGGTCAAAAGGGCCATCTGAAAAAAGTGTAAAATCCAGAAAGGCAGGACAGGCCATGGAGAACTGGGAGCCTTGTTTGCTGAAGGGCAGGATGTAAATTGCCAACAACCACTCGGGAGAAGTGTATGGTGTTTCCTGAAACATCTAAAAAACAAAGCAACAGAGCCTAGGGCACTTCCACTTATGGTCCTATAGCTTAGGGAATTTAAAATCAAAAAGACACAGCCACCCCAATGTTTGGAACGGCTCTGTTTACAAGAACCTCGTTTACAGTACAAGTTCAACATCGCAGAAAGTGAAAAATGGATAAAGAAGTTGTGGTATTTACTTACAAAGCAATATCACTCAGCAATGAAAACTGTGTCATCAGGCCCTTAGCAGCACAATGAGTGGATTCAGGTATGATGATTCTAACTGAAATAAGTCACACAGAAAAAGAAATATCATAAGATATCAGTAATACACGGAATGGAAACTTGGCTACACAGGAACTGAATTACAGAACAGAACAGGGTCTCAAATTTAGAAAACCAACTTATTCTTGCTTTAGGGTAAAGGTGAGTTGGGGTGCTGCATAAAACCAGAGATTGAAATGAGCACAGATAAAGTTCCTTAAGCCAAATATGGAATAGACAAGAGCTACTCCTTGCTCAACGAAATGGACTCAACACCGCATATTAAACGCCTAAGAATGTACCTGACTAGTAAGTATCTTAAAACCTATGGATTGCTATGTCTCCGAAAGAGAATCAAGCATGTGTACAGGGACATAAACGCTGCAGTGATAGGATTGGAGAGGTTCGGTGAGCAAATGAAGACCCTTTGAAGTCATATTGCATGGTACCCATTCCACGGGTTTCAACTACCCAGGTTTAAGGTATTCTTCCTTCAGCTAAAACATGCATGTGGAACCTAGAGTATGATCAACCATGTGATCGGGAGACGTGTTCAAATATGTCTCAGTTTTCGTACCCTGGTACTCGGGTGCAACATTCCAGACGCTTTACTAACACTCTCCCGACTTGGAGAGTCAGTCCCTTTAACCTCCTGTTTGGCCCAGTTTGCAATTTCTGCGGAAGATGAACAGGAATAGCGAGAACCAATGAGAGGCTAGCTGGAGGTGTCTGGACGGGCAAATTTAACTCTCATTTCCCACCAGGAAGAGGAATTAACCAAAGGCTCAGCGTGCCGTGCCAGAACCAGATTAGGGCCTGAAGCCATCCTGCGGTGTTGCGGCCAGATCAAAAGAAAGCGAGTTGAAGAAAGGAGCTCAGGGGCACTGTAATTCACAAACCTGCAGAGTTATAAATGACAGCTATCGTCCAAAAATAGACTGAAGTAAGGCTGCCAAGAGGACTTGAAAGCGGGGCAGAATTGCAGGAAACCGATTTCAGGAGGTAGACTGGAATTGCACTGAAAGCATAGGAAAAGAGGCAGAACGTCCACAATGATGCACTTGGCCAAAAAGGGCGTATGCGTTTTTTCCTGAATATATTCAGGAAAAAACGCATACGCCCTTTTTGGCCAACCAAGCAAGCTTGCAAAGGAAATCTGCACTACAATGAAGTCTCACTTCCCCCCGGTCAAAAGGGCCATCTGAAAAAAGTGTAAAATCCAGAAAGGCAGGACAGGCCATGGAGAACTGGGAGCCTTGTTATGCTGATGGGCGGGATGTAAATTGCCAACAACCACTCGGGAGAAGTGTATGGTGTTTCCTGAAACATCTAAAAAACAAAGCAACAGAGCCTAGGGCACTGCCAGTTATGGTCCTATAGCTTAGGGAAATTAAATTCAAAAAGACACAGCCACCCCAAAGTTTGGAACGGCTCTGTTTACAAGAACCTCGTTTACAGTACAAGTTCAACATCGCAGAAAGTGAAAAATGGAGAAAGAAGTTGTGGTATTTACTTACAAAGCAATATCACTCAGCAATGAAATCTGTGTCATCAGGCCCTTAGCAGCACAATGAGTGGATTCAGGTATGATGATTCTAACTGAAATAAGTCACACAGAAAAAGAAACATCATAAGATATCAGTAATACACGGAATGTAAACTTGGCTACACAGGAACTGAATTACAGAACAGAACAGGGTCTCAAATTTAGAAAACCAACTTATGCTTGCTTAAGGGTAAAGGTGAGTTGGGGTGCTGCATAAAACCAGAGATTGAAATGAGCACAGATAAAGTTCCTTAAGCCAAATATGGAATAGACAAGAGCTACTCCTTGCTCAACGAAATGGACTCAACACCTCATATTAAACGACTAAGAATGTACCTGACTAGTAAGTATCTTAAAACCTATGGATTGCTATGTCTCCGAAACAGAATCAAGCATGTGTACAGGGACATAAACGCAGCAGTGATAGGATTGGAGAGGTTCGGTGAGCAAATGAAGACCCTTTGAAGTCATATTGCATGGTACCCATTCCACGGGTTTCAACTACCCAGGTTTAAGGTATTCTTCCTTCAGCTAAAACATGCATGTGGAACCTAGAGTATGATCAACCATGTGATCGGGAGACGTGTTCAAATATGTCTCAGTTTTCGTACCCTGGTACTTGGGTGCAACATTCCAGACGCTTTACTAACACTCTCCCGACTTGGAGAGTCAGTGCCTTTAACCTCCTGTTTGGCCCAGTTTGCAATTTCTGCGGAAGATGAACAGGAATAGCGAGAACCAATGAGAGGCTAGCTGGAGGTGTCTGGACGGGCAAATTTAACTCTCATTTCCCACCAGGAAGAGGAATTAACCAAAGGCTCAGCGTGCCGTGCCAGAACCAGATTAGGGCCTGAAGCCATCCTGCGGTGTTGCGGCCAGATCAAAAGAAAGCGAGTTGAAGAAAGGAGCTCAGGGGCACTGTAATTCACAAACCTGCAGAGTTATAAATGACAGCTATCGTCCAAAAATAGACTGAAGTAAGGCTGCCAAGAGGACTTGAAAGCGGGGCAGAATTGCAGGAAACCGATTTCAGGAGGTAGACTGGAATTGCACTGAAAGCATAGGAAAAGAGGCAGAACGTCCACAATGATGCACTTGGCCAAAAAGGGCGTATGCGTTTTTTCCTGAATATATTCAGGAAAAAACGCATACGCCCTTTTCGGCCAAGCAAGCAAGCTTGCAAAGGAAATCTGCACTACAATGAAGTCTCACTTCCCCCCGGTCAAAAGGGCCATCTGAAAAAAGTGTAAAATCCAGAAAGGCAGGACAGGCCATGGAGAACTGGGAGCCTTGTTTGCTGAAGGGCAGGATGTAAATTGCCAACAACCACTCGGGAGAAGTGTATGGTGTTTCCTGAAACATCTAAAAAACAAAGCAACAGAGCCTAGGGCACTTCCACTTATGGTCCTATAGCTTAGGGAATTTAAAATCAAAAAGACACAGCCACCCCAAAGTTTGGAACGGCTCTGTTTACAAGAACCTCGTTTACAGTACAAGTTCAACATCGCAGAAAGTGAAAAATGGATAAAGAAGTTGTGGTATTTACTTACAAAGCAATATCACTCAGCAATGAAAACTGTGTCATCAGGCCCTTAGCAGCACAATGAGTGGATTCAGGTATGATGATTCTAACTGAAATAAGTCACACAGAAAAAGAAATATCATAAGATATCAGTAATACACGGAATGGAAACTTGGCTACACAGGAACTGAATTACAGAACAGAACAGGGTCTCAAATTTAGAAAACCAACTTATTCTTGCTTTAGGGTAAAGGTGAGTTGGGGTGCTGCATAAAACCAGAGATTGAAATGAGCACAGATAAAGTTCCTTAAGCCAAATATGGAATAGACAAGAGCTACTCCTTGCTCAACGAAATGGACTCAACACCGCATATTAAACGCCTAAGAATGTACCTGACTAGTAAGTATCTTAAAACCTATGGATTGCTATGTCTCCGAAAGAGAATCAAGCATGTGTACAGGGACATAAACGCTGCAGTGATAGGATTGGAGAGGTTCGGTGAGCAAATGAAGACCCTTTGAAGTCATATTGCATGGTATCCATTCCACGGGTTTCAACTACCCAGGTTTAAGGTATTCTTCCTTCAGCTAAAACATGCATGTGGAACCTAGAGTATGATCAACCATGTGATCGGGAGACGTGTTCAAATATGTCTCAGTTTTCGTACCCTGGTACTCGGGTGCAACATTCCAGACGCTTTACTAACACTCTCCCGACTTGGAGAGTCAGTCCCTTTAACCTCCTGTTTGGCCCAGTTTGCAATTTCTGCGGAAGATGAACAGGAATAGCGAGAACCAATGAGAGGCTAGCTGGAGGTGTCTGGACGGGCAAATTTAACTCTCATTTCCCACCAGGAAGAGGAATTAACCAAAGGCTCAGCGTGCCGTGCCAGAACCAGATTAGGGCCTGAAGCCATCCTGCGGTGTTGCGGCCAGATCAAAAGAAAGCGAGTTGAAGAAAGGAGCTCAGGGGCACTGTAATTCACAAACCTGCAGAGTTATAAATGACAGCTATCGTCCAAAAATAGACTGAAGTAAGGCTGCCAAGAGGACTTGAAAGCGGGGCAGAATTGCAGGAAACCGATTTCAGGAGGTAGACTGGAATTGCATTGAAAGCATAGGAAAAGAGGCAGAACGTCCACAATGATGCACTTGGCCAAAAAGGGCGTATGCGTTTTTTCCTGAATATATTCAGGAAAAAACGCATACGCCCTTTTTGGCCAACCAAGCAAGCTTGCAAAGGAAATCTGCACTACAATGAAGTCTCACTTCCCCCCGGTCAAAAGGGCCATCTGAAAAAAGTGTAAAATCCAGAAAGGCAGGACAGGCCATGGAGAACTGGGAGCCTTGTTATGCTGATGGGCGGGATGTAAATTGCCAACAACCACTCGGGAGAAGTGTATGGTGTTTCCTGAAACATCTAAAAAACAAAGCAACAGAGCCTAGGGCACTGCCAGTTATGGTCCTATAGCTTAGGGAAATTAAATTCAAAAAGACACAGCCACCCCAAAGTTTGGAACGGCTCTGTTTACAAGAACCTCGTTTACAGTACAAGTTCAACATCGCAGAAAGTGAAAAATGGATAAAGAAGTTGTGGTATTTACTTACAAAGCAATATCACTCAGCAATGAAATCTGTGTCATCAGGCCCTTAGCAGCACAATGAGTGGATTCAGGTATGATGATTCTAACTGAAATAAGTCACACAGAAAAAGAAACATCATAAGATATCAGTAATACACGGAATGTAAACTTGGCTACACAGGAACTGAATTACAGAACAGAACAGGGTCTCAAATTTAGAAAACCAACTTATGCTTGCTTAAGGGTAAAGGTGAGTTGGGGTGCTGCATAAAACCAGAGATTGAAATGAGCACAGATAAAGTTCCTTAAGCCAAATATGGAATAGACAAGAGCTACTCCTTGCTCAACGAAATGGACTCAACACCTCATATTAAACGACTAAGAATGTACCTGACTAGTAAGTATCTTAAAACCTATGGATTGCTATGTCTCCGAAAGAGAATCAAGCATGTGTACAGGGACATAAACGCAGCAGTGATAGGATTGGAGAGGTTCGGTGAGCAAATGAAGACCCTTTGAAGTCATATTGCATGGTACCCATTCCACGGGTTTCAACTACCCAGGTTTAAGGTATTCTTCCTTCAGCTAAAACATGCATGTGGAACCTAGAGTATGATCAACCATGTGATCGGGAGACGTGTTCAAATATGTCTCAGTTTTCGTACCCTGGTACTTGGGTGCAACATTCCAGACGCTTTACTAACACTCTCCCGACTTGGAGAGTCAGTGCCTTTAACCTCCTGTTTGGCCCAGTTTGCAATTTCTGCGGAAGATGAACAGGAATAGCGAGAACCAATGAGAGGCTAGCTGGAGGTGTCTGGACGGGCAAATTTAACTCTCATTTCCCACCAGGAAGAGGAATTAACCAAAGGCTCAGCGTGCCGTGCCGGAACCAGATTACGGCCTGAAGCCATCCTGCGGTGTTGCGGCCAGCTCAAAAGAAAGCGAGTTGAAGAAAGGAGCTCAGGGGCACTGTAATTCACAAACCTGCAGAGTTATAAATGACAGCTATCGTCCAAAAATAGACTGAAGTAAGGCTGCCAAGAGGACTTGAAAGCGGGGCAGAATTGCAGGAAACCGATTTCAGGAGGTAGACTGGAATTGCATTGAAAGCATAGGAAAAGAGGCAGAACGTCCACAATGATGCACTTGGCCAAAAAGGGCGTATGCGTTTTTTCCTGAATATATTCAGGAAAAAACGCATACGCCCTTTTTGGCCAACCAAGCAAGCTTGCAAAGGAAATCTGCACTACAATGAAGTCTCACTTCCCCCCGGTCAAAAGGGCCATCTGAAAAAAGTGTAAAATCCAGAAAGGGAGGACAGGCCATGGAGAACTGGGAGCCTTGTTATGCTGATGGGCGGGATGTAAATTGCCAACAGACACTCGGGAGAAGTGTATGGTGTTTCCTGAAACATCGAAAAAACAAAGCAACAGAGCCTAGGGCACTGCCACTTATGGTCCTATAGCTTAGGGAAATTAAAATCAAAAAGACACAGCCACCCCAAAGTTTGGAACGGCTCTGTTTACAAGAACCTCGTTTACAGTACAAGTTCAACATCGCAGAAAGTGAAACATGGATAAAGAAGTTGTGGTATTTACTTACAAAGCAATATCACTCAGCAATGAAATCTGTGTCATCAGGCCCTTAGCAGCACAATGAGTGGATTCAGGTATGATGATTCTAACTGAAATAAGTCACACAGAAAAAGAAACATCATAAGATATCAGTAATACACGGAATGGAAACTTGGCTACACAGGAACTGAATTACAGAACAGAACAGGGTCTCAAATTTAGAAAACCAACTTATGCTTGCTTAAGGGTAAAGGTGAGTTGGGGTGCTGCATAAAACCAGAGATTGAAATGAGCACAGATAAAGTTCCTTAAGCCAAATATGGAATAGACAAGAGCTACTCCTTGCTCAACGAAATGGACTCAACACCGCATATTAAACGCCTAAGAATGTACCTGACTAGTAAGTATCTTAAAACCTATGGATTGCTATGTCTCCGAAAGAGAATCAAGCATGTGTACAGGGGCATAAATGCAGCAGTGATAGGATTGGAGAGGTTCGGTGAGCAAATGAAGACCCTTTGACGTCATATTGCATGGTACCCATTACACGGGTCTCAACTCTCCAGGTTTAAGGTATTCTTCCTTCAGCTAAAACATGCATGTGGAACCCAAGTATGATCAACCATGTGATCGGGAGACGTGTTCAAATATGTCTCAGTTTTCGTACCCTGGTACTCGGGTGCAACGTTCCAGACGCTTTACTAACACTCTCCCCACTTGGAGAGTCAGCGCCTTTAATCTCCTGTTTGGCCCAGTTTGTAATTTCTGCGGCAGATGAACAGGAATAGCGAGAACCAATGAGAGGCTAGCTGGAGGTGTCTGGACGGGCAAATTTAACTCTCATTTCCCACCAGGAAGAGGAAATAACCAAAGGCTCATTGTGCCGTGCCGGAACCAGATTAGGGCCTGAAGCCATCCTGCGGTGTTGCGGCCAGCTCAAAAGAAAGCGAGTTGAAGAAAGGAGCTCAGGGGCACTGTAATTCACAAACCTGCAGAGTTATAAATGACAGCTATCGTCCAAAAATAGACTGAAGTAAGGCTGCCAAGAGGACTTGAAAGCGGGGCAGAATTGCAGGAAACCGATTTCAGGAGGTAGACTGGAATTGCACTGAAAGCAGAGGAAAAGAGGCAGAACGTCCACAATGATGCACTTGGCCAAAAAGGGCGTATGCGTTTTTTCCTGAATATATTCAGGAAAAAACGCATACGCCCTTTTCGGCCAAGCAAGCAAGCTTGCAAAGGAAATCTGCACTACAATGAAGTCTCACTTCCCCCCGGTCAAAAGGGCCATCTGAAAAAAGTGTAAAATCCAGAAAGGCAGGACAGGCCATGGAGAACTGGGAGCCTTGTTTGCTGAAGGGCAGGATGTAAATTGCCAACAACCACTCGGGAGAAGTGTATGGTGTTTCCTGAAACATCTAAAAAACAAAGCAACAGAGCCTAGGGCACTTCCACTTATGGTCCTATAGCTTAGGGAATTTAAAATCAAAAAGACACAGCCACCCCAAAGTTTGGAACAGCTCTGTTTACAAGAACCTCGTTTACAGTACAAGTTCAACATCGCAGAAAGTGAAAAATGGATAAAGAAGTTGTGGTATTTACTTACAAAGCAATATCACTCAGCAATGAAAACTGTGTCATCAGGCCCTTAGCAGCACAATGAGTGGATTCAGGTATGATGATTCTAACTGAAATAAGTCACACAGAAAAAGAAACATCATAAGATATCAGTAATACACGGAATGTAAACTTGGCTACACAGGAACTGAATTACAGAACAGAACAGGGTCTCAAATTTAGAAAACCAACTTATTCTTGCTTTAGGGTAAAGGTGAGTTGGGGTGCTGCAAAAAACCAGAGATTGAAATGAGCACAGATAAAGTTCCTTAAGCCAAATATGGAATAGACAAGAGCTACTCCTTGCTCAACGAAATGGACTCAACACCGCATATTAAACGCCTAAGAATGTACCTGACTAGTAAGTATCTTAAAACCTATGGATTGCTATGTCTCCGAAAGAGAATCAAGCATGTGTACAGGGACATAAACGCTGCAGTGATAGGATTGGAGAGGTTCGGTGAGCAAATGAAGACCCTTTGAAGTCATATTGCATGGTACCCATTCCACGGGTTTCAACTACCCAGGTTTAAGGTATTCTTCCTTCAGCTAAAACATGCATGTGGAACCTAGAGTATGATCAACCATGTGATCGGGAGACGTGTTCAAATATGTCTCAGTTTTCGTACCCTGGTACTCGGGTGCAACATTCCAGACGCTTTACAACACTCTCCCGACTTGGAGAGTCAGTCCCTTTAACCTCCTGTTTGGCCCAGTTTGCAATTTCTGCGGAAGATGAACAGGAATAGCGAGAACCAATGAGAGGCTAGCTGGAGGTGTCTGGACGGGCAAATTTAACTCTCATTTCCCACCAGGAAGAGGAATTAACCAAAGGCTCAGCGTGCCGTGCCAGAACCAGATTAGGGCCTGAAGCCATCCTGCGGTGTTGCGGCCAGGTCACAAGAAAGCGAGTTGAAGAAAGGAGCTCAGGGGCACTGTAATTCACAAACCTGCAGAGTTATAAATGACAGCTATCGTCCAAAAATAGACTGAAGTAAGGCTGCCAAGAGGACTTGAAAGTGGGGCAGAATTGCAGGAAACCGATTTCAGGAGGTAGACTGGAATTGCATTGAAAGCATAGGAAAAGAGGCAGAACGTCCACAATGATGCACTTGGCCAAAAAGGGCGTATGCGTTTTTTCCTGAATATATTCAGGAAAAAACGCATACGCCCTTTTTGGCCAACCAAGCAAGCTTGCAAAGGAAATCTGCACTACAATGAAGTCTCACTTCCCCCCGGTCAAAAGGGCCATCTGAAAAAAGTGTAAAATCCAGAAAGGCAGGACAGGCCATGGAGAACTGGGAGCCTTGTTATGCTGATGGGCGGGATGTAAATTGCCAACAACCACTCGGGAGAAGTGTATGGTGTTTCCTGAAACATCTAAAAAACAAAGCAACAGAGCCTAGGGCACTGCCAGTTATGGTCCTATAGCTTAGGGAAATTAAAATCAAAAAGACACAGCCACCCCAAAGTTTGGAACGGCTCTGTTTACAAGAACCTCGTTTACAGTACAAGTTCAACATCGCAGAAAGTGAAAAATGGAGAAAGAAGTTGTGGTATTTACTTACAAAGCAATATCACTCAGCAATGAAATCTGTGTCATCAGGCCCTTAGCAGCACAATGAGTGGATTCAGGTATGATGATTCTAACTGAAATAAGTCACACAGAAAAAGAAACATCATAAGATATCAGTAATACATGGAATGTAAACTTGGCTACACAGGAACTGAATTACAGAACAGAACAGGGTCTCAAATTTAGAAAACCAACTTATGCTTGCTTAAGGGTAAAGGTGAGTTGGGGTGCTGCATAAAACCAGAGATTGAAATGAGCACAGATAAAGTTCCTTAAGCCAAATATGGAATAGACAAGAGCTACTCCTTGCTCAACGAAATGGACTCAACACCCCATATTAAACGCCTAAGAATGTACCTGACTAGTAAGTATCTTAAAACCTATGGATTGCTATGTCTCCGAAAGAGAATCAAGCATGTGTACAGGGGCATAAACGCAGCAGTGATAGGATTGGAGAGGTTCGGTGAGCAAATGAAGACCCTTTGACGTCATATTGCATGGTACCCATTGCACGGGTCTCAACTCTCCAGGTTTAAGGTATTCTTCCTTCAGCTAAAACATGCATGTGGAACCCAAGTATGATCAACCATGTGATCGGGAGACGTGTTCAAATATGTCTCAGTTTTCCTCCCCTGGTACTCGGGTGCAACGTTCCAGACGCTTTACTAACACTCTCCCCACTTGGAGAGTCAGCGCCTTTAACCTCCTGTTTGGCCCAGTTTGTAATTTCTGCTGAAGATGAACAGGAATAGCGAGAACCAATGAGAGGCTAGCTGGAGGTGTCTGGACGGGCAAATTTAACTCTCATTTCCCACCAGGAAGAGGAATTAACCAAAGGCTCAGCGTGCCGTGCCGGAACCAGATTAGGGCCTGAAGCCATCCTGCGGTGTTGCGGCCAGCTCAAAAGAAAGCGAGTTGAAGAAAGGAGCTCAGGGGCACTGTAATTCACAAACCTGCAGAGTTATAAATGACAGCTATCGTCCAAAAATAGACTGAAGTAAGGCTGCCAAGAGGACTTGAAAGCGGGGCAGAATTGCAGGAAACCGATTTCAGGAGGTAGACTGGAATTGCACTGAAAGCATAGGAAAAGAGGCAGAACGTCCACAATGATGCACTTGGCCAAAAAGGGCGTATGCGTTTTTTCCTGAATATATTCAGGAAAAAACGCATACGCCCTTTTTGGCCAACCAAGCAAGCTTGCAAAGGAAATCTGCACTACAATGAAGTCTCACTTCCCCACGGTCAAAAGGGACATCTGAATAAAGTGTAAAATCCAGAAAGGCAGGACAGGCCATGGAGAACTGGGAGCCTTGTTATGCTGATGGGCGGGATGTAAATTGCCAACAGACACTGGGGAGAAGTGTATGCTGTTTCCTGAAACATCTAAAAAACAAAGCAACAGAGCCTAGGGCACTTCCACTTATGGTCCTATAGCTTAGGGAATTTAAAATCAAAAAGACACAGCCACCCCAAAGTTTGGAACGGCTCTGTTTACAAGAACCTCGTTTACAGTACAAGTTCAACATCGCAGAAAGTGAAAAATGGATAAAGAAGTTGTGGTATTTACTTACAAAGCAATATCACTCAGCAATGAAATCTGTGTCATCAGGCCCTTAGCAGCACAATGAGTGGATTCAGGTATGATGATTCTAACTGAAATAAGTCACACAGAAAAAGAAACATCATAAGATATCAGTAATACACGGAATGTAAACTTGGCTACACAGGAACTGAATTACAGAACAGAACAGGGTCTCAAATTTAGAAAACCAACTTATGCTTGCTTAAGGGTAAAGGTGAGTTGGGGTGCTGCATAAAACCAGAGATTGAAATGAGCACAGATAAAGTTCCTTAAGCCAAATATGGAATAGACAAGAGGTACTCCTTGCTCAACGAAATGGACTCAACACCCCATATTAAACGCCTAAGAATGTACCTGACTAGTAAGTATCTTAAAACCTATGGATTGCTATGTCTCCGAAAGAGAATCAAGCATGTGTACAGGGGCATAAACGCAGCAGTGATAGGATTGGAGATGTTCGGTGAGCAAATGAAGACCCTTTGAAGTCATATTGCATGGTACCCATTCCACGGGTTTCAACTACCCAGGTTTAAGGTATTCTTCCTTCAGCTAAAACATGCATGTGGAACCTAGAGTATGATCAACCATGTGATCGGGAGACGTGTTCAAATATGTCTCAGTTTTCGTACCCTGGTACTCGGGTGCAACATTCCAGACGCTTTACTAACACTCTCCCGACTTGGAGAGTCAGTCCCTTTAACCTCCTGTTTGGCCCAGTTTGCAATTTCTGCGGAAGATGAACAGGAATAGCGAGAACCAATGAGAGGCTAGCTGGAGGTGTCTGGACCGGCAAATTTAACTCTCATTTCCCACCAGGAAGAGGAATTAACCAAAGGCTCAGCGTGCTGTGCCGGAACCAGATTAGGGCCTGAAGCCATCCTGCGGTGTTGCGGCCAGCTCACAAGAAAGCGAGTTGAAGAAAGGAGCTCAGGGGCACTGTAATTCACAAACCTGCAGAGTTATAAATGACAGCTATCGTCCAAAAATAGACTGAAGTAAGGCTGCCAAGAGGACTTGAAAGTGGGGCAGAATTGCAGGAAACCGATTTCAGGAGGTAGACTGGAATTGCATTTCAAGCATAGGAAAAGAGGCAGAACGTCCACAATGATGCACTTGGCCAAAAAGGGCGTATGCGTTTTTTCCTGAATATATTCAGGAAAAAACGCATACGCCCTTTTTGGCCAACCAAGCAAGCTTGCAAAGGAAATCTGCACTACAATGAAGTCTCACTTCCCCCCGGTCAAAAGGGCCATCTGAAAAAAGTGTAAAATCCAGAAAGGCAGGACAGGCCATGGAGAACTGGGAGCCTTGTTATGCTGATGGGCAGGATGTAAATTGCCAACAGACACTCGGGAGAATTGTATGGTGTTTCCTGAAACATCTAAAAAACAAAGCAACAGAGCCTAGGGCACTGCCACTTATGGTCCTATAGCTTAGGGAAATTAAAATCAAAAAGACACAGCCACCCCAAAGTTTGGGACGCCTCTGTTTACAAGAACCTCGTTTACAGTACAAGTTCAACATCGCAGAAAGTGAAAAATGGAGAAAGAAGTTGTGGTATTTACTTACAAAGCAATATCACTCAGCAATGAAATCTGTGTCATCAGGCCCTTAGCAGCACAATGAGTGGATTCAGGTATGATGATTCTAACTGAAATAAGTCACACAGAAAAAGAAACATCATAAGATATCAGTAATACACAGAATGTAAACTTGGCTACACAGGAACTGAATTACAGAACAGAACAGGGTCTCAAATTTAGAAAACCAACTTATGCTTGCTTAAGGGTAAAGGTGAGTTGGGGTGCTGCATAAAACCAGAGATTGAAATGAGCACAGATAAAGTTCCTTAAGTCAAATATGGAATAGACAAGAGCTACTCTTTGCTCAACGAAATGGACTCAACACCGCATATTAAACGCCTAAGAATGTACCTGACTAGTAAGTATCTTAAAACCTATGGATTGCTATGTCTCCGAAAGAGAATCAAGCATGTGTACAGGGGCATAAACGCAGCAGTGATAGGATTGGAGAGGTTCGGTGAGCAAATGAAGACCCTTTGACGTCATATTGCATGGTACCCATTACACGGGTCTCAACTCTCCAGGTTTAAGGTATTCTTCCTTCAGCTAAAACATGCATGTGGAACCTAGAGTATGATCAACCATGTGATCGGGAGACGTGTTCAAATATGTCTCAGTTTTCCTCCCCTGGTACTCGGGTGCAACATTCCAGACGCTTTACTAACACTCTCCCGACTTGGAGAGTCAGTCCCTTTAACCTCCTGTTTGGCCCAGTTTGCAATTTCTGCGGAAGATGAACAGGAATAGCGAGAACCAATGAGAGGCTAGCTGGAGGTGTCTGGACGGGCAAATTTAACTCTCATTTCCCACCAGGAAGAGGAATTAACCAAAGGCTCAGCGTGCCGTGCCAGAACCAGATTAGGGCCTGAAGACATCCTGCGGTGTTGCGGCCAGGTCACAAGAAAGCGAGTTGAAGAAAGGTGCTCAGGGGCACTGTAATTCACAAACCTGCAGAGTTATAAATGACAGCTATCGTCCAAAAATAGACTGAAGTAAGGCTGCCAAGAGGACTTGAAAGCGGGGCAGAATTGCAGGAAACCGATTTCAGGAGGTAGACTGGAATTGCATTGAAAGCATAGGAAAAGAGGCAGAACGTCCACAATGATGCACTTGGCCAAAAAGGGCGTATGCGTTTTTTCCTGAATATATTCAGGAAAAAACGCATACGCCCTTTTTGGCCAACCAAGCAAGCTTGCAAAGGAAATCTGCACTACAATGAAGTCTCACTTCCCCCCGGTCAAAAGGGCCATCTGAAAAAAGTGTAAAATCCAGAAAGGCAGGACAGGCCATGGAGAACTGGGAGCCTTGTTATGTTGATGGGCGGGATGTAAATTGCCAACAGACACTTGGGAGAAGTGTATGGTGTTTCCTGAAACATCTAAAAAACAAACCAACAGAACCTAGGGCACTTCCACTTATGGTCCTATAGCTTAGGGAAATTAAAATCAAAAAGACACAGCCACCCCAAAGTTTGGAACGGCTCTGTTTACAAGAACCTCGTTTACAGTACAAGTTCAACATCGCAGAAAGTGAAAAATGGATAAAGAAGTTGTGGTATTCACTTACAAAGCAATATCACTCAGCAATGAGATCTGTGTCATCAGGCCCTTAGCAGCACAATGAGTGGATTCAGGTATGATGATTCTAACTGAAATAAGTCACACAGAAAAAGAAACATCATAAGATATCAGTAATACACGGAATGGAAACTTGGCTACACAGGAACTGAATTACAGAACAGAACAGGGTCTCAAATTTAGAAAACCAACTTATGCTTGCTTAAGGGTAAAGGTGAGTTGGGGTGCTGCATAAAACCAGAGATTGAAATGAGCACAGATAAAGTTCCTTAAGCCAAATATGGAATAGACAAGAGCTACTGCTTGCTCAACGAAATGGACTCAACACCGCATATTAAACGCCTAAGAATGTACCTGACTAGTAAGTATCTTAAAACCTATGGATTGCTATGTCTCCGAAAGAGAATCAAGCATGTGTACAGGGGCATAAACGCAGCAGTGATAGGATTGGAGAGGTTCGGTGAGCAAATGAAGACCCTTTGAAGTCATATTGCATGGTACCCATTCCACGGGTTTCAACTACCCAGGTTTTAGGTATTCTTCCTTCAGCTAAAACATGCATGTGGAACCCAGAGTATGATCAACAATGTGATCGGGAGACGTGTTCAAATATGTCTCAGTTTTCCTCCCCTGGTACTCGGGTGCAACATTCCAGACGCTTTACTAACACTATCCGGACTTGGAGAGTCAGTCCCTTTAACCTCCTGTTTGGCCCAGTTTGCAATTTCTGCGGAAGATGAACAGGAATAGCGAGAACCAATGAGAGGCTAGCTGGAGGTGTCTGGACGGGCAAATTTAACTCTCATTTCCCACCAGGAAGAGGAATTAACCAAAGGCTCAGCGTGCCGTGCCAGAACCAGATTAGGGCCTGAAGACATCCTGCGGTTTTGCGGCCAGGTCACAAGAAAGCGAGTTGAAGAAAGGAGCTCAGGGGCACTGTAATTCACAAACCTGCAGAGTTATAAATGACAGCTATCATCCAAAAATAGACTGAAGTAAGGCTGCCAAGAGGACTTGAAAGCGGGGCAGAATTGCAGGAAACCGATTTCAGGAGGTAGACTGGAATTGCATTGAAAGCATAGGAAAAGAGGCAGAACGTCCACAATGATGCACTTGGCCAAAAAGGGCGTATGCGTTTTTTCCTGAATATATTCAGGAAAAAACGCATACGCCCTTTTTGGCCAACCAAGCAAGCTTGCAAAGGAAATCTGCACTACAATGAAGTCTCACTTCCCCCCGGTCAAAAGGGCCATCTGAAAAAAGTGTAAAATCCAGAAAGGCAGGACAGGCCATGGAGAACTGGGAGCCTTGTTATGCTGATGAGCGGGATGTAAATTGCCCACAGACACTCAGGAGAAGTGTATGGTGTTTCCTGAAACATCTAAAAAACAAAGCAACAGAGCCTAGGGCACTTCCACTTATGGTCCTATAGCTTAGGGAAATTAAAATCAAAAAGACACAGCCACCCCAAAGTTTGGGACGCCTCCGTTTACAAGAACCTCGTTTACCGTACAAGTTCAATATCACAGAAAGTGAAAAATGGATAAAGAACTTGTGGTACTTACGTACAATGCAGTATCACTCAGCAATGAAATCTATATCATCAGGCCCGTAGCAGCATAATGAGTGGATTCAGGTACGATGATTCTAACTGAAATAAGTCACACAGAAAAAGAAACATCATAAGATATCAGTAATACACGGAATGTAAACTTGGCTACACAGGAACTGCATTCCAAAACAGAACAGGGTCTCAAATTTAGAAAACCAACTTATGCTTGCTTAAGGGTAAAGGTGAGTTGGGGTGCTGCATAAAACCAGAGATTGAAATGAGCACAGATAAAGTTCCTTAAGCCAAATATGGAATAGACAAGAGCTACTCCTTGCTCAACGAAATGGACTCAAAACCCCATATTAAACGCCTAAGAATGTACCTGACTAGTAAGTATCTTAAAACCTATGGATTGCTATGTCTCCGAAAGAGAATCAAGCATGTGTACAGGGGCATAAACGTAGCAGTGATAGGATTGGAGAGGTTCGGTGAGCAAATGAAGACCCTTTGAAGTCATATTGCATGGTACCCATTACACGGGTCTCAACTCTCCAGGTTTAAGGTATTCTTCCTTCAGCTAAAACATGCATGTGGAACCCAGAGTATGATCAACCATGTGATCGGGAGACGTGTTCAAATATGTCTCAGTTTTCCTCCCCTGGTACTCGGGAGCAACAATCCAGACGCTTTACTAACACTCTCCCCACTTGGAGAGTCAGCGCCTTTAACCTCCTGTTTGGCCCAGTTTGCAATTTCTGCGGAAGATGAACAGGAATAGCGAGAACCAATGAGAGACTAGCTGGAGGTGTCTGGACGGGCAAATTTAACTCTCATTTCCCACCAGGAAGAGGAATTAACCAAAGGCTCAGCGTGCCGTGCCGGAACCAGATTAGGGCCTGAAGCCATCCTGCGGTGTTGCGGCCAGCTCACAAGAAAGCGAGTTGAAGAAAGGAGCTCAGGGGCACTGTAATTCACAAACCTGCAGAGTTATAAATGACAGCTATCGTCCAAAAATAGACTGAAGTAAGGCTGCCAAGAGGACTTGAAAGTGGGGCAGAATTGCAGGAAACCGATTTCAGGAGGTAGACTGGAATTGCATTGAAAGCATAGGAAAAGAGGCAGAACGTCCACAATGATGCACTTGGCCAAAAAGGGCGTATGCGTTTTTTCCTGAATATATTCAGGAAAAAACGCATACGCCCTTTTTGGCCAACCAAGCAAGCTTGCAAAGGAAATCTGCACTACAATGAAGTCTCACTTCCCCCCGGTCAAAAGGGCCATCTGAAAAAAGTGTAAAATCCAGAAAGGCAGGACAGGCCATGGAGAACAGGGAGCCTTGTTATGCTGATGGGCGGGATGTAAATTGCCAACAACCACTCGGGAGAAGTGTATGGTGTTTCCTGAAACATCTAAAAAACAAAGCAACAGAGCCTAGGGCACTGCCACTTATGGTCCTATAGCTTAGGGAAATTAAAATCAAAAAGACACAGGCACCCCAAAGTTTGGGACGCCTCTGTTTACAAGAACCTCGTTTACAGTAGAAGTTCAACATTGCAGAAAGTGAAAAATGGATAAAGAAGTTGTGGTATTTACTTACAAAGCAATATCACTCAGCAATGAAATCTGTGTCATCAGGCCCTTAGCAGCACAATGAGTGGATTCAGGTATGATGATTCTAACTGAAATAAGTCACACAGAAAAAGAAACATCATAAGATATCAGTAATACACGGAATGTAAACTTGGCTACACAGGAACTGAATTCCAAAACAGAACAGGGTCTCAAATTTAGAAGACCAACTTATGCTTGCTTAAGGGTAAAGGTGAGTTCGGGTGCTGCATAAAACCAGAGATTGAAATGAGCACAGATAAAGTTCCTTAAGCCAAATATGGAATAGACAAGAGCTACTCCTTGCTCAACGAAATGGACTCAACACCGCATATTAAACGCCTAAGAATGTACCTGACTAGTAAGTATCGTAAAACCTATGGATTGCTATGTCTCCAAAAGAGAATCAAGCATGTGTACAGGGGCATAAATGCAGCAGTGATAGGATTGGAGAGGTTCGGTGAGCAATGAAGACCCTTTGAAGTCATATTGCATGGTACCCATTACACGGGTCTCAACTACCCAGGTTTTAGGTATTCTTCCTTCAGCTAAAACATGCATGTGGAATCCAAGTATGATCAACCATGTGAATGGGAGACGTGTTCAAATATGTCTCAGTTTTCCTCCCCTGGTACTCGTGTGCAACATTCCAGACGCTTTACTAACACTCTCCCCACTTGGAGAGTCAGCGCCTTTAACCTCCTGTTTGGCCCAGTTTGCAATTTCTGCGGAAGATGAACAGGAATAGTGAGAACCAATGAGAGACTAGCTGGAGGTGTCTGGACGGGCAAATTTAACTCTCATTTCCCACCAGGAAGAGGAAATAACCAAAGGCTCAGCGTGCAGTGCCGGAACCAGATTAGGGCCTGAAGCCATCCTGCGGTGTTGCGGTCAGCTCACAAGAAAGCGAGTTGAAGAAAGGAGCTCAGGGGCACTGTAATTCACAAACCTTCAGAGTTATAAATGACACCTATCATCCAAAAATAGACTGAGGTAAGGCTGCCAAGAGGACTTGAAAGCGGGGCAGAATTGCAGGAAACCGATTTCAGGAGGTAGACTGGAATTGCATTGAAAGCATAGGAAAAGAGGCAGAACGTCCACAATGATGCACTTGGCCAAAAAGGGCGTATGCGTTTTTTCCTGAATATATTCAGGAAAAAACGCATACGCCCTTTTTGGCCAACCAAGCAAGCTTGCAAAGGAAATCTGCACTACAATGAAGTCTCACTTCCCCACGGTCAAAAGGGACATCTGAATAAAGTGTAAAATCCAGAAAGGCAGGACAGGCCATGGAGAACTGGGAGCCTTGTTATGCTGATGGGCGGGATGTAAATTGCCAACAGACACTCGGGAGAAGTGTATGCTGTTTCCTGAAACATCTAAAAAACAAAGCAACAGAGCCTAGGGCACTTCCACTTATGGTCCTATAGCTTAGGGAATTTAAAATAAAAAAGACACAGCCACCCCAAAGTTTGGAACGGCTCTGTTTACAAGAACCTCGTTTACAGTACAAGTTCAACATCGCAGAAAGTGAAAAATGGATAAAGAAGTTGTGGTATTTACTTACAAAGCAATATCACTCAGCAATGAAATCTGTGTCATCAGGCCCTTAGCAGCACAATGAGTGGATTCAGGTATGATGATTCTAACTGAAATAAGTCACACAGAAAAAGAAACATCATAAGATATCAGTAATACACGGAATGTAAACTTGGCTACACAGGAACTGAATTACAGAACAGAACAGGGTCTCAAATTTAGAAAACCAACTTATTCTTGCTTAAGGGTAAAGGTGAGTTGGGGTGCTGCATAAAACCAGAGATTGAAATGAGCACAGATAAAGTTCCTTAAGCCAAATATGGAATAGACAAGAGGTACTCCTTGCTCAACGAAATGGACTCAACACCCCATATTAAACGCCTAAGAATGTACCTGACTAGTAAGTATCTTAAAACCTATGGATTGCTATGTCTCCGAAAGAGAATCAAGCATGTGTACAGGGGCATAAACGCAGCAGTGATAGGATTGGAGAGGTTCGGTGAGCAAATGAAGACCCTTTGAAGTCATATTGCATGGTACCCATTCCACGGGTTTCAACTACCCAGGTTTAAGGTATTCTTCCTTCAGCTAAAACATGCATGTGGAACCTAGAGTATGATCAACCATGTGATCGGGAGACGTGTTCAAATATGTCTCAGTTTTCGTACCCTGGTACTCGGGTGCAACATTCCAGACGCTTTACTAACACTCTCCCGACTTGGAGAGTCAGTCCCTTTAACCTCCTGTTTGGCCCAGTTTGCAATTTCTGCGGAAGATGAACAGGAATAGCGAGAACCAATGAGAGGCTAGCTGGAGGTGTCTGGACCGGCAAATTTAACTCTCATTTCCCACCAGGAAGAGGAATTAACCAAAGGCTCAGCGTGCCGTGCCGGAACCAGATTAGGGCCTGAAGCCATCCTGCGGTGTTGCGGCCAGCTCAAAAGAAAGCGAGTTGAAGAAAGGAGCTCAGGGGCACTGTAATTCACAAACCTGCAGAGTTATAAATGACAGCTATCGTCCAAAAATAGACTGAAGTAAGGCTGCCAAGAGGACTTGAAAGCGGGGCAGAATTGCAGGAAACCGATTTCAGGAGGTAGACTGGAATTGCACTGAAAGCATAGGAAAAGAGGCAGAACGTCCACAATGATGCACTTGGCCAAAAAGGGCGTATGCATTTTTTCCTGAATATATTCAGGAAAAAACGCATACGCCCTTTTTGGCCAACCAAGCAAGCTTGCAAAGGAAATCTGCACTACAATGAAGTCTCACTTCCCCCCGGTCAAAAGGGCCATCTGAAAAAAGTGTAAAATCCAGAAAGGCAGGACAGGCCATGGAGAACTGGGAGCCTTGTTATGCTGATGGGCGGGATGTAAATTGCCAACAACCACTCGGGAGAAGTGTATGGTGTTTCCTGAAACATCTAAAAAACAAAGCAACAGAGCCTAGGGCACTGCCACTTATGGTCCTATAGCTTAGGGAAATTAAAATCAAAAAGACACAGGCACCCCAAAGTTTGGGACGCCTCTGTTTACAAGAACCTCGTTTACAGTAGAAGTTCAACATTGCAGAAAGTGAAAAATGGATAAAGAAGTTGTGGTATTTACTTACAAAGCAATATCACTCAGCAATGAAATCTGTGTCATCAGGCCCTTAGCAGCACAATGAGTGGATTCAGGTATGATGATTCTAACTGAAATAAGTCACACAGAAAAAGAAACATCATAAGATATCAGTAATACACGGAATGTAAACTTGGCTACACAGGAACTGAATTCCAAAACAGAACAGGGTCTCAAATTTAGAAGACCAACTTATGCTTGCTTAAGGGTAAAGGTGAGTTGGGGTGCTGCATAAAACCAGAGATTGAAATGAGCACAGATAAAGTTCCTTAAGCCAAATATGGAATAGACAAGAGCTACTCCTTGCTCAACGAAATGGACTCAACACCGCATATTAAACGCCTAAGAATGTACCTGACTAGTAAGTATCGTAAAACCTATGGATTGCTATGTCTCCAAAAGAGAATCAAGCATGTGTACAGGGGCATAAATGCAGCAGTGATAGGATTGGAGAGGTTCGGTGAGCAATGAAGACCCTTTGAAGTCATATTGCATGGTACCCATTACACGGGTCTCAACTACCCAGGTTTTAGGTATTCTTCCTTCAGCTAAAACATGCATGTGGAATCCAAGTATGATCAACCATGTGAATGGGAGACGTGTTCAAATATGTCTCAGTTTTCCTCCCCTGGTACTCGGGTGCAACATTCCAGACGCTTTACTAACACTCTCCCCACTTGGAGAGTCAGCGCCTTTAACCTCCTGTTTGGCCCAGTTTGCAATTTCTGCGGAAGATGAACAGGAATAGCGAGAACCAATGAGAGACTAGCTGGAGGTGTCTGGACGGGCAAATTTAACTCTCATTTCCCACCAGGAAGAGGAAATAACCAAAGGCTCAGCGTGCAGTGCCGGAACCAGATTAGGGCCTGAAGCCATCCTGCGGTGTTGCGGTCAGCTCACAAGAAAGCGAGTTGAAGAAAGGAGCTCAGGGGCACTGTAATTCACAAACCTTCAGAGTTATAAATGACACCTATCATCCAAAAATAGACTGAGGTAAGGCTGCCAAGAGGACTTGAAAGCGGGGCAGAATTGCAGGAAACCGATTTCAGGAGGTAGACTGGAATTGCATTGAAAGCATAGGAAAAGAGGCAGAACGTCCACAATGATGCACTTGGCCAAAAAGGGCGTATGCGTTTTTTCCTGAATATATTCAGGAAAAAACGCATACGCCCTTTTTGGCCAACCAAGCAAGCTTGCAAAGGAAATCTGCACTACAATGAAGTCTCACTTCCCCACGGTCAAAAGGGACATCTGAATAAAGTGTAAAATCCAGAAAGGCAGGACAGGCCATGGAGAACTGGGAGCCTTGTTATGCTGATGGGCGGGATGTAAATTGCCAACAGACACTCGGGAGAAGTGTATGCTGTTTCCTGAAACATCTAAAAAACAAAGCAACAGAGCCTAGGGCACTTCCACTTATGGTCCTATAGCTTAGGGAATTTAAAATCAAAAAGACACAGCCACCCCAAAGTTTGGAACGGCTCTGTTTACAAGAACCTCGTTTACAGTACAAGTTCAACATCGCAGAAAGTGAAAAATGGATAAAGAAGTTGTGGTATTTACTTACAAAGCAATATCACTCAGCAATGAAATCTGTGTCATCAGGCCCTTAGCAGCACAATGAGTGGATTCAGGTATGATGATTCTAACTGAAATAAGTCACACAGAAAAAGAAACATCATAAGATATCAGTAATACACGGAATGTAAACTTGGCTACACAGGAACTGAATTACAGAACAGAACAGGGTCTCAAATTTAGAAAACCAACTTATTCTTGCTTAAGGGTAAAGGTGAGTTGGTGTGCTGCATAAAACCAGAGATTGAAATGAGCACAGATAAAGTTCCTTAAGCCAAATATGGAATAGACAAGAGGTACTCCTTGCTCAACGAAATGGACTCAACACCCCATATTAAACGCCTAAGAATGTACCTGACTAGTAAGTATCTTAAAACCTATGGATTGCTATGTCTCCGAAAGAGAATCAAGCATGTGTACAGGGGCATAAACGCAGCAGTGATAGGATTGGAGAGGTTCGGTGAGCAAATGAAGACCCTTTGAAGTCATATTGCATGGTACCCATTCCACGGGTTTCAACTACCCAGGTTTAAGGTATTCATCCTTCAGCTAAAACATGCATGTGGAACCTAGAGTATGATCAACCATGTGATCGGGAGACGTGTTCAAATATGTCTCAGTTTTCGTACCCTGGTACTCGGGTGCAACATTCCAGACGCTTTACTAACACTCTCCCGACTTGGAGAGTCAGTCCCTTTAACCTCCTGTTTGGCCCAGTTTGCAATTTCTGCGGAAGATGAACAGGAATAGCGAGAACCAATGAGAGGCTAGCTGGAGGTGTCTGGACCGGCAAATTTAACTCTCATTTCCCACCAGGAAGAGGAATTAACCAAAGGCTCAGCGTGCCGTGCCGGAACCAGATTAGGGCCTGAAGCCATCCTGCGGTGTTGCGGCCAGCTCAAAAGAAAGCGAGTTGAAGAAAGGAGCTCAGGGGCACTGTAATTCACAAACCTGCAGAGTTATAAATGACAGCTATCGTCCAAAAATAGACTGAAGTAAGGCTGCCAAGAGGACTTGAAAGCGGGGCAGAATTGCAGGAAACCGATTTCAGGAGGTAGACTGGAATTGCACTGAAAGCATAGGAAAAGAGGCAGAACGTCCACAATGATGCACTTGGCCAAAAAGGGCGTATGCATTTTTTCCTGAATATATTCAGGAAAAAACGCATACGCCCTTTTTGGCCAACCAAGCAAGCTTGCAAAGGAAATCTGCACTACAATGAAGTCTCACTTCCCCCCGGTCAAAAGGGCCATCTGAAAAAAGTGTAAAATCCAGAAAGGCAGGACAGGCCATGGAGAACTGGGAGCCTTGTTATGCTGATGGGCGGGATGTAAATTGCCAACAACCACTCGGGAGAAGTGTATGGTGTTTCCTGAAACATCTAAAAAACAAAGCAACAGAACCTAGGGCACTTCCACTTATGGTCCTATAGCTTAGGGAAATTAAAATCAAAAAGACACAACCACCCCAAAGTTTGGAACGGCTCTGTTTACAAGAACCTCGTTTACAGTACAAGTTCAACATCGCAGAAAGTGAAAAATGGATAAAGAAGTTGTGGTATTTACTTACAAAGCAATATCACTCAGCAATGAAATCTGTGTCATCAGGCCCTTAGCAGCACAATGAGTGGATTCAGGTATGATGATTCTAAATGAAATAAGTCACACAGAAAAAGAAACATCATAAGATATCAGTAATACACGGAATGGAAACTGGGCTACACAGGAACTGAATTACAGAACAGAACAGGGTCTCAAATTTAGAAAACCAACTTATGCTTGCTTAAGGGTAAAGGTGAGTTGGGGTGCTGCATAAAACCAGAGATTGAAATGAGCACAGATAAAGTTCCTTAAGTCAAATATGGAATAGACAAGAGCTACTCCTTGCTCAACGAAATGGACTCAACACCGCATATTAAACGCCTAAGAATGTACCTGACTAGTAAGTATCTTAAAACCTATGGATTGCTATGTCTCCGAAAGAGAATCAAGCATGTGTACAGGGGCATAAACGCAGCAGTGATAGGATTGGAGAGGTTCGGTGAGCAAATGAAGACCCTTTGAAGTCATATTGCATGGTACCCATTCCACGGGTTTCAACTACCCAGGTTTAAGGTATTCTTCCTTCAGCTAAAACATGCATGTGGAACCTAGAGTATGATCAACCATGTGAACGGGAGACGTGTTCAAATATGTCTCAGTTTTCGTACCCTGGTACTCGGGTGCAACATTCCAGACGCTTTACTAACACTCTCCCGACTTGGAGAGTCAGTCCCTTTAACCTCCTGTTTGGCCCAGTTTGCAATTTCTGCGGAAGATGAACAGGAATAGCGAGAACCAATGAGAGGCTAGCTGGAGGTGTCTGGACGGGCAAATTTAACTCTCATTTCCCACCAGGAAGAGGAATTAACCAAAGGCTCAGCGTGCCGTGCCGGAACCAGATTAGGGCCTGAAGACATCCTGCGGTGTTGCGGCCAGCTCACAAGAAAGCGAGTTTAAGAAAGGAGCTCAGGGGCACTGTAATTCACAAACCTGCAGAGTTATAAATGACAGCTATCGTCCAAAAATAGACTGAAGTAAGGCTGCCAAGAGGACTTGAAAGCGGGGCAGAATTGCAGGAAACCGATTTCAGGAGGTCGACTGGAATTGCATTGAAAGCATAGGAAAAGAGGCAGAACGTCCACAATGATGCACTTGGCCAAAAAGGGCGTATGCGTTTTTTCCTGAATATATTCAGGAAAAAACGCATACGCCCTTTTTGGCCAACCAAGCAAGCTTGCAAAGGAAATCTGCACTACAATGAAGTCTCACTTCCCCCCGGTCAAAAGGGCCATCTGAAAAAAGTGTAAAATCCAGAAAGGCAGGACAGGCCATGGAGAACTGGGAGCCTTGTTATGCTGATGGGCGGGATGTAAATTGCCAACAGACACTCGGGAGAAGTGTATGGTGTTTCCTGAAACATCGAAAAAACAAACCAACAGAACCTAGGGCACTGCCACTTATGGTCCTATAGCTTAGGGAAATTAAAATCAAAAAGACTCAGCCACCCCAAAGTTTGGGACGCCTCTGTTTACAAGAACCTCGTTTACAGTACAAGTTCAACATCGCAGAAAGTGAAAAATGGATAAAGAAGTTGTGGTATTTACTTACAAAGCAATATCACTCAGCAATGAAATCTGTGTCATCAGGCCCTTAGCAGCACAATGAGTGGATTCAGGTATGATGATTCTAACTGAAATAAGTCACACAGAAAAAGAAACATCATAAGATATCAGTAATACACGGAATGGAAACTTGGCTACACAGGAACTGAATTACAGAACAGAACAGGGTCTCAAATTTAGAAAACCAACTTATGCTTGCATAAGGGTAAAGGTGAGTTGGGGTGCTGCATAAAACCAGAGATTGAAATGAGCACAGATAAAGTTTCTTAAGCCAAATATGGAATAGACAAGAGCTACTCCTTGCTCAATGAAATGGACTCAACACCGCATATTAAACGCCTAAGAATGTACCTGACTAGTAAGTATCTTAAAACCTATAGATAGCTATGTCTCCGAAAGAGAATCAAGCATGTGTACAGGGGCATAAACGCAGCAGTGATAGGATTGGAGAGGTTCGGTGAGCAAATGAAGACCCTTTGAAGTCATATTGCATGGTACCCATTCCACGGGTTTCAACTACCCAGGTTTAAGGTATTCTTCCTTCAGCTAAAACATGCATGTGGAACCCAGAGTATGATCAACCATGTGATCGGGAGACGTGTTCAAATATGTCTCAGTTTTCGTACCCTGGTACTCGGGTGCAACATTCCAGACGCTTTACTAACACTCTCCCGACTTGGAGAGTCAGTCCCTTTAACCTCCTGTTTGGTCCAGTTTGCAATTTCTGCGGAAGATGAACAGGAATAGCGAGAACCAATGAGAGACTAGCTGGAGGTGTCTGGACGGGCAAATTTAACTCTCATTTCCCACCAGGAAGAGGAATTAACCAAAGGCTCAGCGTGCCGTGCCGGAACCAGATTAGGGCCTGAAGCCATCCTGCGGTGTTGCGGCCAGCTCACAAGAAAGCGAGTTGAAGAAAGGAGCTCAGGGGCACTGTAATTCACAAACCTGCAGAGTTATAAATGACAGCTATCGTCCAAAAATAGACTGAAGTAAGGCTGCAAAGAGGACTTGAAAGCGGGGCAGAATTGCAGGAAACCGATTTCAGGAGGTAGACTGGAATTGCATTGAAAGCATAGGAAAAGAGGCAGAACGTCCACAATGATGCACTTGGCCAAAAAGGGCGTATGCGTTTTTTCCTGAATATATTCAGGAAAAAACGCATACGCCCTTTTTGGCCAACCAAGCAAGCTTGCAAAGGAAATCTGCAATACAATGAAGTCTCACTTCCCCCTGGTCAAAAGGGCCATCTGAAAAAAGTGTAAAATCCAGAAAGGCAGGACAGGCCATGGAGAACTGGGAGCCTTGTTATGTTGATGGGCGGGATGTAAATTGCCAACAGACACTTGGGAGAAGTGTATGGTGTTTCCTGAAACATCTAAAAAACAAACCAACAGAACCTAGGGCACTTCCACTTATGGTCCTATAGCTTAGGGAAATTAAAATAAAAAAGACACAGCCACCCCAAAGTTTGGAACGGCTCTGTTTACAAGAACCTCGTTTACAGTACAAGTTCAACATCGCAGAAAGTGAAAAATGGATAAAGAAGTTGTGGTATTCACTTACAAAGCAATATCACTCAGCAATGAGATCTGTGTCATCAGGCCATTAGCAGCACAATGAGTGGATTCAGGTATGATGATTCTAACTGAAATAAGTCACACAGAAAAAGAAACATCATAAGATATCAGTAATACACGGAATGGAACCTTGGCTACACAGGAACTGAATTACAGAACAGAACAGGGTCTCAAATTTAGAAAACCAACTTATGCTTGCTTAAGGGTAAAGGTGAGTTGGGGTGCTGCATAAAACCAGAGATTGAAAGGAGCACAGATAAAGTTCCTTAAGCCAAATATGGAATAGACAAGAGCTACTGCTTGCTCAACGAAATGGACTCAACACCGCATATTAAACGCCTAAGAATGTACCTGACTAGTAAGTATCTTAAAACCTATGGATTGCTATGTCTCCGAAAGAGAATCAAGCATGTGTACAGGGGCATAAACGAAGCAGTGATAGGATTGGAGAGGTTCGGTGAGCAAATGAAGACCCTTTGAAGTCATATTGCATGGTACCCATTCCATGGGTTTCAACTACCCAGGTTTTAGGTATTCTTCCTTCAGCTAAAACATGCATGTGGAACCCAGAGTATGATCAACAATGTGATCGGGAGACGTGTTCAAATATGTCTCAGTTTTCCTCCCCTGGTACTCGGGTGCAACATTCCAGACGCTTTACTAACACTATCCGGACTTGGAGAGTCAGTCCCTTTAACCTCCTGTTTGGCCCAGTTTGCAATTTCTGCGGAAGATGAACAGGAATAGCGAGAACCAATGAGAGGCTAGCTGGAGGTGTCTGGACGGGCAAATTTAACTCTCATTTCCCACCAGGAAGAGGAATTAACCAAAGGCTCAGCGTGCCGTGCCAGAACCAGATTAGGGCCTGAAGACATCCTGCTGTTTTGCGGCCAGGTCACAAGAAAGCGAGTTGAAGAAAGGAGCTCAGGGGCACTGTAATTCACAAACCTGCAGAGTTATAAATGACAGCTATCATCCAAAAATAGACTGAAGTAAGGCTGCCAAGAGGACTTGAAAGCGGGGCAGAATTGCAGGAAACCGATTTCAGGAGGTAGACTGGAATTGCATTGAAAGCATAGGAAAAGAGGCAGAACGTCCACAATGATGCACTTGGCCAAAAAGGGCGTATGCGTTTTTTCCTGAATATATTCAGGAAAAAACGCATACGCCCTTTTTGGCCAACCAAGCAAGCTTGCAAAGGAAATCTGCACTACAATGAAGTCTCACTTCCCCCCAGTCAAAAGGGCCATCTGAAAAAAGTGTAAAATCCAGAAAGGCAGGACAGGCCATGGAGAACTGGGAGCCTTGTTATGCTGATGAGCGGGATGTAAATTGCCCACAGACACTCAGGAGAAGTGTATGGTGTTTCCTGAAACATCTAAAAAACAAAGCAACAGAGCCTAGGGCACTTCCACTTATGGTCCTATAGCTTAGGGAAATTAAAATCAAAAAGACACAGCCACCCCAAAGTTTGGGACGCCTCCGTTTACAAGAACCTCGTTTACCGTACAAGTTCAATATCACAGAAAGTGAAAAATGGATAAAGAACTTGTGGTACTTACGTACAATGCAGTATCACTCAGCAATGAAATCTATGTCATCAGGCCCGTAGCAGCATAATGAGTGGATTCAGGTACGATGATTCTAACTGAAATAAGTCACACAGAAAAAGAAACATCATAAGATATCACTAATACACGGAATGTAAACTTGGCTACACAGGAACTGCATTCCAAAAAAGAACAGGGTCTCAAATTTAGAAAACCAACTTATGCTTGCTTAAGGGTAAAGGTGAGTTGGGGTGCTGCATAAAACCAGAGATTGAAATGAGCACAGATAAAGTTCCTTAAGCCAAATATGGAATAGACAAGAGCTACTCCTTGCTCAACGAAATGGACTCAAAACCCCATATTAAACGCCTAAGAATGTACCTGACTAGTAAGTATCTTAAAACCTATGGATTGCTATGTCTCCGAAAGAGAATCAAGCATGTGTACAGGGGCATAAACGTAGCAGTGATAGGATTGGAGAGGTTCGGTGAGCAAATGAAGACCCTTTGAAGTCATATTGCATGGTACCCATTACACGGGTCTCAACTCTCCAGGTTTAAGGTATTCTTCCTTCAGCTAAATCATGCATGTGGAACCCAGAGTATGATCAACCATGTGATCGGGAGACGTGTTCAAATATGTCTCAGTTTTCCTCCCCTGGTACTCGGGACCAACAATCCAGACGCTTTACTAACACTCTCCCCACTTGGAGAGTCAGCGCCTTTAACCTCCTGTTTGGCCCAGTTTGCAATTTCTGCGGAAGATGAACAGGAATAGCGAGAACCAATGAGAGACTAGCTGGAGGTGTCTGGACGGGCAAATTTAACTCTCATTTCCCACCAGGAAGAGGAAATAACCAAAGGCTCAGCGTGCCGTGCCGGAACCAGATTAGGGCCTGAAGCCATCCTGCGGTGTTGCGGCCAGGTCACAAGAAAGCGAGTTGAAGAAAGGAGCTCAGGGGCACTGTAATTCACAAACCTGCAGAGTTATAAATGACAGCTATCGTCCAAAAATAGACTGAAGTAAGGCTGCCAAGAGGACTTGAAAGTGGGGCAGAATTGCAGGAAACCGATTTCAGGAGGTAGACTGGAATTGCATTGAAAGCATAGGAAAAGAGGCAGAACGTCCACAATGATGCACTTGGCCAAAAAGGGCGTATGCGTTTTTTCCTGAATATATTCAGGAAAAAACGCATACGCCCTTTTTGGCCAACCAAGCAAGCTTGCAAAGGAAATCTGCACTACAATGAAGTCTCACTTCCCCCCGGTCAAAAGGGCCATCTGAAAAAAGTGTAAAATCCAGAAAGGCAGGACAGGCCATGGAGAACAGGGAGCCTTGTTATGCTGATGGGCGGGATGTAAATTGCCAACAACCACTCGGGAGAAGTGTATGGTGTTTCCTGAAACATCTAAAAAACAAAGCAACAGAGCCTAGGGCACTGCCACTTATGGTCCTATAGCTTAGGGAAATTAAAATCAAAAAGACACAGCCACCCCAAAGTTTGGGACGCCTCTGTTTACAAGAACCTCGTTTACAGTACAAGTTCAACATCGCAGAAAGTGAAAAATGGATAAAGAAGTTGTGGTATTTACTTACAAAGCAATATCACTCAGCAATGAAATCTGTGTCATCAGGCCCTTAGCAGCACAATGAGTGGATTCAGGTATGATGATTCTAACTGAAATAAGTCACACAGAAAAAGAAACATCATAAGATATCAGTAATACACGGAATGTAAACTTGGCTACACAGGAACTGAATTCCAAAACAGAACAGGGTCTCAAATTTAGAAGACCAACTTATGCTTGCTTAAGGGGAAAGGTGAGTTGGGGTGCTGCATAAAACCAGAGATTGAAATGAGCACAGATAAAGTTCCTTAAGCCAAATATGGAATAGACAAGAGCTACTCCTTGCTCAACGAAATGGACTCAACACCGCATATTAAACGCCTAAGAATGTACCTGACTAGTAAGTATCGTAAAACCTATGGATTGCTATGTCTCCAAAAGAGAATCAAGCATGTGTACAGGGGCATAAACGCAGCAGTGATAGGATTGGAGAGGTTCGGTGAGCAATGAAGACCCTTTGAAGTCATATTGCATGGTACCCATTACACGGGTCTCAACTACCCAGGCTTTAGGTATTCTTCCTTCAGCTAAAACATGCATGTGGAATCCAAGTATGATCAACCATGTGAATGGGAGACGTGTTCAAATATGTCTCAGTTTTCCTCCCCTGGTACTCGGGTGCAACATTCCAGACGCTTTACTAACACTCTCCCCACTTGGAGAGTCAGCGCCTTTAACCTCCTGTTTGGCCCAGTTTGCAATTTCTGCGGAAGATGAACAGGAATAGCGAGAACCAATGAGAGACTAGCTGGAGGTGTCTGGACGGGCAAATTTAACTCTCATTTCCAACCAGGAAGAGGAAATAACCAAAGGCTCAGCGTGCAGTGCCAGAACCAGATTAGGGCCTGAAGCCATCCTGCGGTGTTGCGGTCAGCTCACAAGAAAGCGAGTTGAAGAAAGGAGCTCAGGGGCACTGTAATTCACAAACCTTCAGAGTTATAAATGACACCTATCATCCAAAAATAGACTGAGGTAAGGCTGCCAAGAGGACTTGAAAGCGGGGCAGAATTGCAGGAAACCGATTTCAGGAGGTAGACTGGAATTGCATTGAAAGCATAGGAAAAGAGGCAGAACGTCCACAATGATGCACTTGGCCAAAAAGGGCATATGCGTTTTTTCCTGAATATATTCAGGAAAAAACGCATACGCCCTTTTTGGCCAACCAAGCAAGCTTGCAAAGGAAATCTGCACTACAATGAAGTCTCACTTCTCCCCGGTCAAAAGGGCCATCTGAAAAAAGTGTAAAATCCAGAAAGGCAGGACAGGCCATGGAGAACTGGGAGCCTTGTTATGCTGATGGGCGGGATGTAAATTGCGAACAGACACTCAGGAGAAGTGTATGGTGTTTCCTGAAACATCTAAAAAACAAAGCAACAGAGCCTAGGGCACTTCCACTTAAGGTCCTATAGCTTAGGGAAATTAAAATCAAAAAGACACAGCCACCCCAAAGTTTGGGACGCCTCCGTTTACAAGAACCTCGTTTACTGTACAAGTTCAATATCACAGAAAGTGAAAAATGGATAAAGAACTTGTGGTACTTACGTACAATGCAGTATCACTCCGCAATGAAATCTATGTCATCAGGCCCGTAGCAGCATAATGAGTGGATTCAGGTACGATGATTCTAACTGATATAAGTCACACAGAAAAAGAAACATCATAAGATATCACTAATACACGGAATGTAAACTTGGCTACACAGGAACTGCATTCCAAAACAGAACAGGGTCTCAAATTTAGAAAACCAACTTATGCTTGCTTAAGGGGAAAGGTGAGTTGGGGTGCTGCATAAAACCAGAGATTGAAATGAGTACAGATGAAGTTCCTTAAGCCAAATATGGAATAGACAAGAGCTACTCCTTGCTCAACGAAATGGACTCAACACCGCATATTAAACGCCTAAGAATGTACCTGACTAGTAAGTATCTTAAAACCTATACATTGCTATGTCTCCGAAAGAGAATCAAGCATGTGTACAGGGGCATAAACGCAGCAGTGATAGGATTGGAGAGGTTTGGTGAGCAAATGAAGACCCTTTGAAGTCATATTGCATGGTACCCATTACACGGGTCTCAACTCTCCAGGTTTAAGGTATTCTTCCTTCAGCTAAAACATGCATGTGGAACCCAGAGTATGATCAACCATGTGAACGGGAGACGTGTTCAAATATGTCTCAGTTTTCCTCCCCTGGTACTCGGGTGCAACATTCCAGACGCTTTACTAACACTATCCGGACTTGGAGGGTCAGTCCCTTTAACCTCCTGTTTGGCCCAGTTTGCAATTTCTGCGGAAGATGAACAGGAATAGCGAGAACCAATGAGAGGCTAGCTGGAGGTGTCTGGACGGGCAAATTTAACTCTCATTTCCCACCCGGAAGAGGAATTAACCAAAGGCTCAGCATGCCGGGCCGGAAGCAGATTAGGGCCTGAAGCCATCCTGCGGTGTTGCGGCCAGCTCACAAGAAAGCGAGTTGAAGAAAGGAGCTCAGGGGCACTGTAATTCACAAACCTGCAGAGTTATAAATGACAGCTATCGTCCAAAAATAGACTGAAGTAAGGCTGCCAAGAGGACTTGAATGCGGGGCAGAATTGCAGGAAACCGATTTCAGGAGGTAGACTGGAATTGCATTGAAAGCATAGGAAAAGAGGCAGAAAGTCCACAATGATGCACTTGGCCAAAAAGAGCGTATGCGTTTTTTCCTGAATATATTCAGGAAAAAACGCATACGCCCTTTTTGGCCAACCAAGCAAGCTTGCAAAGGAAATCTGCACTACAATGAAGTCTCACTTCCCCCCGGTCAAAAGGGCCATCTGAAAAAAGTGTAAAATCCAGAAAGGCAGGACAGGCCATGGAGAACTGGGAGCCTTGTTATGCTGATGGGCGGGATGTAAATTGCCAACAGAAACTCGGGAGAAGTGTATGGTGTTTCCTGAAACATCGAAAAAACAAAGCAACAGAGCCTAGGGCACTTCCACTTATGGTCCTATAGCTTAGGGAAATTAAAATCAAAAACACACAGCCACCCCAAAGTTTGGAACGGCTCTGTTTACAAGAACCTCGTTTACAGTACAAGTTCAACATCGCAGAAAGTGAAAAATGGATAAAGAAGTTGTGGTATTTACTTACAAAGCAATATCACTCAGCAATGAAATCTGTGTCATCAGGCCCTTAGCAGCACAATGAGTGGATTCAGGTATGATGATTCTAACTGAAATAAGTCACACAGAAAAAGAAACATCATAAGATATCAGTAATACACGGAATGTAAACTTGGCTACACAGGAACTGAATTCCAAAACAGAACAGGGTGTCAAATTTAGAAGACCAACTTATGCTTGCTTAAGGGTAAAGGTGAGTTGGGGTGCTGCATAAAACCAGAGATTGAAATGAGCACAGATAAAGTTCCTTAAGCCAAATATGGAATAGACAAGAGCTACTCCTTGCTCAACGAAATGGACTCAACACCGCATATTAAACGCCTAAGAATGTACCTGACTAGTAAGTATCGTAAAACCTATGGATTGCTATGTCTCCAAAAGAGAATCAAGCATGTGTACAGGGGCATAAACGCAGCAGTGATAGGATTGGAGAGGTTCGGTGAGCAATGAAGACCCTTTGAAGTCATATTGCGCGGTACCCATTACACGGGTCTCAACTACCCAGGTTTTAGGTATTCTTCCTTCAGCTAAAACATGCATGTGGAATCCAAGTATGATCAACCATGTGAATGGGAGACGTGTTCAAATATGTCTCAGTTTTCCTCCCCTGGTACTCGGGTGCAACATTCCAGATGCTTTACTAACACTCTCCCCACTTGGAGAGTCAGCGCCTTTAACCTCCTGTTTGGCCCAGTTTGCAATTTCTGCGGAAGATGAACAGGAATAGCGAGAACCAATGAGAGGCTAGCTGGAGGTGTCTGGACGGGCAAATTTAACTCTCATTTCCCACCAGGAAGAGGAAATAACCAAAGGCTCAGCGTGCAGTGCCGGAACCAGATTAGGGCCTGAAGCCATCCTGCGGTGTTGCGGTCAGCTCACAAGAAAGCGAGTTGAAGAAAGGAGCTCAGGGGCACTGTAATTCACAAACCTTCAGAGTTATAAATGACACCTATCATCCAAAAATAGACTGAGGTAAGGCTGCCAAGAGGACTTGAAAGCGGGGCAGAATTGCAGGAAACCGATTTCAGGAGGTAGACTGGAATTGCATTGAAAGCATAGGAAAAGAGGCAGAACGTCCACAATGATGCACTTGGCCAAAAAGGGCGTATGTGTTTTTTCCTGAATATATTCAGGAAAAAACGCATACGCCCATTTTGGCCAACCAAGCAAACTTGCAAAGGAAATCTGCACTACAATGAAGTCTCACTTCTCCCCGGTCAAAAGGGCCATCTGAAAAAAGTGTAAAATCCAGAAAGGCAGGACAGGCCATGGAGAACTGGGAGCCTTGTTATGCTGATGGGCGGGATGTAAATTGCGAACAGACACTCAGGAGAAGTGTATGGTGTTTCCTGAAACATCTAAAAAACAAAGCAACAGAGCCTAGGGCACTTCCACTTAAGGTCCTATAGCTTAGGGAAATTAAAATCAAAAAGACACAGCCACCCCAAAGTTTGGGACGCCTCCGTTTACAAGAACCTCGTTTACTGTACAAGTTCAATATCACAGAAAGTGAAAAATGGATAAAGAACTTGTGGTACTTACGTACAATGCAGTATCACTCTGCAATGAAATCTATGTCATCAGGCCCGTAGCAGCATAATGAGTGGATTCAGGTACGATGATTCTAACTGAAATAAGTCACACAGAAAAAGAAACATCATAAGATATCACTAATACACGGAATGTAAACTTGGCTACACAGGAACTGCATTCCAAAACAGAACAGGGTCTCAAATTTAGAAAACCAACTTATGCTTGCTTAAGGGGAAAGGTGAGTTGGGGTGCTGCAAAAAACCAGAGATTGAAATGAGTACAGATAAAGTTCCTTAAGCCAAATATGGAATAGACAAGAGCTACTCCTTGCTCAACGAAATGGACTCAACACCGCATATTAAACGCCTAAGAATGTACCTGACTAGTAAGTATCTTAAAACCTATAGATTGCTATGTCTCCGAAAGAGAATCAAGCATGTGTACAGGGGCATAAACGCAGCAGTGATAGGATTGGAGAGGTTTGGTGAGCAAATGAAGACCCTTTGAAGTCATATTGCATGGTACCCATTACACGGGTCTCAAATCTCCAGGTTTAAGGTATTCTTCCTTCAGCTAAAACATGCATGTGGAACCCAGAGTATGATCAACCATGTGAACGGGAGACGTGTTCAAATATGTCTCAGTTTTCCTCCCCTGGTACTCGGGTGCAACATTCCAGACGCTTTACTAACACTATCCGGACTTGGAGGGTCAGTCCCTTTAACCTCCTGTTTGGCCCAGTTTGCAATTTCTGCAGAAGATGAACAGGAATAGCGAGAACCAATGAGAGGCTAGCTGGAGGTGTCTGGACGGGCAAATTTAACTCTCATTTCCCACCAGGAAGAGGAATTAACCAAAGGCTCAGCATGCCGGGCCGGAAGCAGATTAGGGCCTGAAGCCATCCTGCGGTGCTGCGGCCAGCTCACAAGAAAGCGAGTTGAAGAAAGGAGCTCAGGGGCACTGTAATTCACAAACCTGCAGAGTTATAAATGACAGCTATCGTCCAAAAATAGACTGAAGTAAGGCTGCCAAGAGGACTTGAAAGCGGGGCAGAATTGCAGGAAACCGATTTCAGGAGGTAGACTGGAATTGCATTGAAAGCATAGGAAAAGAGGCAGAAAGTCCACAATGATGCACTTGGCCAAAAAGGGCGTATGCGTTTTTTCCTGAATATATTCAGGAAAAAACGCATACGCCCTTTTTGGCCAACCAAGCAAGCTTGCAAAGGAAATCTGCACTACAATGAAGTCTCACTTCCCCCCGGTCAAAAGGACCATCTGTAAAAAGTGTAAAATCCAGAAAGGCAGGACAGGCCATGGAGAACTGGGAGCCTTGTTATGCTGATGGGCGGGATGTAAATTGCCAACAGACACTCGGGAGAAGTGTATGGTGTTTCCTGAAACATCTAAAAAACAAAGCAACAGAGCCTAGGGCACTTCCACTTATGGTCCTATAGCTTAGGGAAATTAAAATCAAAAAGACACAGCCACCCCAAAGTTTGGGACGCCTCCGTTTACAAGAACCTCGTTTACCGTACAAGTTCAATATCACAGAAAGTGAAAAATGGATAAAGAACTTGTGGTACTTACGTACAATGCAGTATCACTCAGCAATGAAATCTATGTCTTCAGGCCCGTAGCAGCATAATGAGTGGATTCAGGTACGATGATTCTAACTGAAATAAGTCACACAGAAAAAGAAACATCATAAGATATCACTAATACACGGAATGTAAACTTGGCTACACAGGAACTGCATTCCAAAACAGAACAGGGTCTCACATTTAGAAAACCAACTTATGCTTGCTTAAGGGGAAAGGTGAGTTGGGGTGCTGCATAAAACCAGAGATTGAAATGAGCACAGATAAAGGTCCTTAAGCCAAATATGGAATAGACAAGAGCTACTCCTTGCTCAACGAAATGGACTCAACACCGCATATTAAACGCCTAAGAATGTACCTGACTAGTAAGTATCTTAAAACCTATGGATTGCTATGTCTCCGAAAGAGAATCAAGCATGTGTACAGGGGCATAAACGCAGCAGTGATAGGATTGGAGAGGTTCGGTGAGCAAATGAAGACCCTTTGAAGTCATATTGCATGGTACCCATTCCACGGGTTTCAACTACCCAGGTTTTAGGTATTCTTCCTTCAGCTAAAACATGCATGTGGAACCCAGAGTATGATCAACCATGTGATCGGGAGACGTGTTCAAATATGTCTCAGTTTTCCTCCCCTGGTACTCGGGTGCAACATTCCAGACGCTTTATTAACACTCTCCCCACTTGGAGAATCAGCGCCTTTAACCTCCTGTTTGGCCCAGTTTGCAATTTCTGCGGAAGATGAACAGGAATAGTGAGAACCAATGAGAGACTAGCTGGAGGTGTCTGGACGGGCAAATTTAACTCTCATTTCCCACCAGGAAGAGGAAATAACCAAAGGCTCAGCGTGCCGTGCCGGAACCAGATTAGGGCCTGAAGCCATCCTGCGGTGTTGCGGCCAGGTCACAAGAAAGCGAGTTGAAGAAAGGAGCTCAGGGGCACTGTAATTCACAAACCTGCAGAGTTATAAATGACAGCTATCGTCCAAAAATAGACTGAAGTAAGGCTGCCAAGAGGACTTGAAAGCGGGGCAGAATTGCAGGAAACCGATTTCAGGAGGTAGACTGGAATTGCATTGAAAGCATAGGAAAAGAGGCAGAACGTCCACAATGATGCACTTGGCCAAAAAGGGCGTATGCGTTTTTTCCTGAATATATTCAGGAAAAAACGCATACGCCCTTTTTGGCCAACCAAGCAAGCTTGCAAAGGAAATCTGCACTACAATGAAGTCTCACTTCCCCCCGGTCAAAAGGGCCATCTGAAAAAAGTGTAAAATCCAGAAAGGCAGGACAGGCCATGGAGAACTGGGAGCCTTGTTATGCTGATGGGCGGGATGTAAATTCCCAACAGACACTCGTGAGAAGTGTATGGTGTTTTCTGAAACATCTAAAAAACAAAGCAACAGAGCCTAGGGCACTGCCACTTATGGTCCTATAGCTTAGGGAAATTAAATTCAAAAAGACACAGCCACCCCAATGTTTGGGACGGCTCTGTTTACAAGAACCTCGTTTACAGTACAAGTTCAACATCGCAGAAAGTGAAAAATGGATAAAGAAGTTGTGGTATTTACTTACAAAGCAATATCACTCAGCAATGAAATCTGTGTCATCAGGCCCTTAGCAGCACAATGAGTGGATTCAGGTATGATGATTCTAACTGAAATAAGTCACACAGAAAAAGAAACATCATAAGATATCAGTAATACACGGAATGTAAACTTGGCTACACAGGAACTGAATTACAGAACAGAACAGGGTCTCAAATTTAGAAAACCAACTTATGCTTGCTTAAGGGGAAAGGTGAGTTGGGGTGCTGCATAAAACCAGAGATTGAAATGAGCACAGATAAAGTTCCTTAAGTCAAATATGGAATAGACAAGAGCTACTCCATGCTCAACGAAATGGACTCAACACCGCATATTAAACGCCTAAGAATGTACCTGACTAGTAAGTATCTTAAAACCTATGGATTGCTATGTCTCCGAAAGAGAATCAAGCATGTGTACAGGGGCATAAACGCAGCAGTGATAGGATTGGAGAGGTTCGGTGAGCAAATGAAGACCCTTTGAAGTCATATTGCATGGTACCCATTCCACGGTTTTCAACTACCCAGGTTTTAGGTATTCTTCCTTCAGCTAATACATGCATGTGGAACCCAGAGTATGATCAACCATGTGATCGGGAGACGTGTTCAAATATGTCTCAGTTTTCCTCCCCTGGTACTCGGGTGCAACATTCCAGACGCTTTACTAACACTCTCCCGACTTGGAGAGTCAGTCCCTTTAACCTCCTGTTTGGCCCAGTTTGCAATTTCTGCGGAAGATGAACAGGAATAGCGAGAACCAATGAGAGACGAGCTGGAGGTGTCTGGACGGGCAAATTTAACTCTCATTTCCCACCAGGAAGAGGAATTAACCAAAGGCTCAGCGTGCAGTGCCGGAACCAGATTAGGGCCTGAAGCCATCCTGCGGTGTTGCGGCCAGGTCACAAGAAAGCGAGTTGAAGAAAGGAGCTCAGGGGCACTGTAATTCACAAACCTGCAGAGTTATAAATGACAGCTATTGTCCAAAAATATACTGAAGTAAGGCTGCCAAGAGGACTTGAAAGCGGGGCAGAATTGCAGGAAACCGATTTCAGGAGGTAGACTGGAATTGCATTGAAAGCATAGGAAAAGAGGCAGAACGTCCACAATGATGCACTTGGCCAAAAAGGGCGTATGCGTTTTTTCCTGAATATATTCAGGAAAAAACGCATACGCCCTTTTTGGCCAACCAAGCAAGCTTGCAAAGGAAATCTGCACTACAATGAAGTCTCACTTCCCCCCGGTCAAAAGGGCTATCTGAAAAAAGTGTAAAATCCTGAAAGGCAACAGGCCATTGAGAACTGGGAGCCTTGTTATGCTGATGGACGGGATGTAAATTGCCAACAGACACTCGGGAGAAGTGTATGGTGTTTCCTGAAACATCTAAAAAACAAAGCAACAGAGCCTAGGGCACTTCCACTTATGGTCCTATAGCTTAGGGAAATTAAAATCAAAAAGACACAGCCACCCCAAAGTTTGGAACGGCTCTGTTTACAAGAACCTCGTTTACAGTACAAGTTCAACATCGCAGAAAGTGAAAAATGGATAAAGAAGTTGTGGTATTCACTTACAAAGCAATATCACTCAGCAATGAAATCTATGTCATCAGGCACTTAGCAGCACAATGAGTGGATTCAGGTATGATGATTCTAACTGAAATAAGTCACACAGAAAAAGAAACACCATAAGATATCAGTAATACACGGAATGTAAACTTGGCTACACAGGAACTGAATTCCAAAACAGAACAGGTTCTCAAATGTAGAAAACCAACTTATGCTTGCTTAAGGGGAAAGGTGAGTTGGGGTGCTGCATAAACCCAGAGATTGAAATGAGCACAGATAAAGTTCCTTAAGTCAAATATGGAATAGACAAGAGCTACTCCTTGCTCAACGAAATGGACTCAACACCGCATATTAAACGCCTAAGAATGTACCTGACTAGTAAGTATCTTAAAACCTATGGATTGCTATGTCTCCGAAAGAGAATCAAGCATGTGTACAGGGGCATAAACGCAGCAGTGATAGGATTGGAGAGGTTCGGTGAGCAAATGAAGACCCTTTGAAGTCATATTGCATGGTACCCATTCCACGGGTTTCAACTACCCAGGTTTTAGGTATTCTTCCTTCAGCTAAAACATGCATGTGGAACCCAGAGTATGATCAACCATGTGATCGGGAGACGTGTTCAAATATGTCTCAGTTTTCCTCCCCTGGTACTCGGGTGCAACATTCCAGACGCTTTACTAACACTCTCCCCACTTGGAGAATCAGCGCCTTTAACCTCCTGTTTGGCACAGTTTGCAATTTCTGCGGAAGATGAACAGGAATAGCGAGAACCAATGAGAGGCTAGCTGGAGGTGTCTGGACGGGCAAATTTAACTCTCATTTCCCACCAGGAAGAGGAAATAACCAAAGGCTCAGCGTGCCGTACCGGAACCAGATTAGGGCCTGAAGCCATCCTGTGGTGTTGCGGCCAGCTCAAAAGAAAGCAAGATGAAGAAAGGAGCTCAGGGGCACTGTAATTCACAAACCTGCAGAGTTATAAATGACAGCTATCGTCCAAAAATAGACTGAAGTAAGGCTGCCAAAAGGACTTGAAAGCGGGGCAGAATTGCAGGAAACCGATTTCAGGAGGTAGACTGGAATTGCATTGAAAGCATAGGAAAAGAGGCAGAACGTCCACAATGATGCACTTGGCCAAAAAGGGCGTATGCGTTTTTTCCTGAATATATTCAGGAAAAAACGCATATGCCCTTTTTGGCCAACCAAGCAAGCTTGCAAAGGAAATCTGCACTACAAAGAAGTCTCACTTCCCCCCGGTCAAAAGGGCCATCTGAAAAAAGTGTAAAATCCAGAAAGGCAACAGGCCATTGAGAACTGGGAGCCTTGTTATGCTGATGGGCGGGATGTAAATTGCCAACAGACACTCCGGAGAAGTGTATGGTGTTTCCTGAAACATCTAAAAAACAAAGCAACAGAGCCTAGGGCACTTCCACTTATGGTCCTATAGCTTAGGGAAATTAAAATCAAAAAGACACAGCCACCCCAAAGTTTGGAACGGCTCTGTTTACAAGAACCTCGTTTACAGTACAAGTTCAACATCGCAGAAAGTGAAAAATGGATAAAGAAGTTGTGGTATTCACTTACAAAGCAATATCACTCAGCAATGAAATCTATGTCATCAGGCCCTTAGCAGCACAATGAGTGGATTCAGGTATGATGATTCTAACTGAAATAAGTCACACAGAAAAAGAAACATCATAAGATATCAGTAATACACGGAATGGAAACTGGGCTACACAGGAACTGAATTACAAAACAGAACAGGGTCTCAAATTTAGAAAACCAACTTATGCTTGCTTAAGGGGAAAGGTGAGTTGGGGTGCTGCATAAAACCAGAGATTGAAATGAGCACAGATAAAGTTCCTTAAGTCAAATATGGAATAGACAAGAGCTACTCCTTGCTCAACGAAATGGACTCAACACCGCATATTAAACGCCTAAGAATGTACCTGACTAGTAAGTATCTTAAAACCTATGGATTGCTATGTCTCCGAAAGAGAATCAAGCATGTGTACAGGGGCATAAACGCAGCAGTGATAGGATTGGAGAGGTTCGGTGAGCAAATGAAGACCCTTTGAAGTCATATTGCATGGTACCCATTCCACGGGTTTCAACTACCCAGGTTTAGGGTATTCTTCCTTCAGCTAAAACATGCATGTGGAACCTAGAGTATGATCAACCATGTGATCGGGAGACGTGTTCAAATATGTCTCAGTTTTCATACCCTGGTACTCGGGTGCAACATTCCAGACGCTTTACTAACACTCTCCCGACATGGAGAGTCAGTCCCTTTAACCTCCTGTTTGGCCCAGTTTGCAATTTCTGCGGAAGATGAACAGGAATAGCGAGAACCAATGAGAGACTAGCTGGAGGTGTCTGAACGGGCAAATTTAACTCTCATTTCCCACCAGGAAGGGGAATTAACCAAAGGCTCAGCGTGCCGTGCCGGAACCAGATTAGGGCCTGAAGCCATCCTGCGGTGTTGCGGCCAGGTCACAAGAAAGCAAGTTGAAGAAAGGACCTCAGGGGCACTGTAATTCACAAACCTGCAGAGTTATAAATGACAGCTATCGTCCAAAAATAGACTGAAGTAAGGCTGCCAAGAGGACTTGAAAGCGGGGCAGAATTGCAGGAAACCGATTTCAGGAGGTAGACTGGAATTGCATTGAAAGCATAGGAAAAGAGGCAGAACGTCCACAATGATGCACTTGGCCAAAAAGGGCGTATGCGTTTTTTCCTGAATATATTCAGGAAAAAACGCATACGCCCTTTTTGGCCAACCAAGCAAGCTTGCAAAGGAAATCTGCACTACAATGAAGTCTCACTTCCCCCCGGTCAAAAGGGCTATCTGAAAAAAGTGTAAAATCCTGAAAGGCAACAGGCCATTGAGAACTGGGAGCCTTGTTATGCTGATGGACGGGATGTAAATTGCCAACAGACACTCGGGAGAAGTGTATGGTGTTTCCTGAAACATCTAAAAAACAAAGCAACAGAGCCTAGGGCACTTCCACTTACGGTCCTATAGCTTAGGGAAATTAAAATCAAAAAGACACAGCCACCCCAAAGTTTGGGACGCCTCCGTTTACAAGAACCTCGTTTACCGTACAAGTTCAATATCACAGAAAGTGAAAAATGGATAAAGAACTTGTGGTACTTACGTACAATGCAGTATCACTCAGCAATGAAATCTATGTCTTCAGGCCCGTAGCAGCATAATGAGTGGATTCAGGTACGATGATTCTAACTGAAATAAGTCACACAGAAAAAGAAACATCATAAGATATCACTAATACACGGAATGTAATCTTGGCTACACAGGAACTGCATTCCAAAACAGAACAGGGTCTCAAATTTAGAAAACCAACTTATGCTTGCTTAAGGGGAAAGGTGAGTTGGGGTGCTGCATAAAACCAGAGATTGAAATGAGCACAGATAAAGTTCCTTAAGCCAAATATGGAATAGATAAGAGCTACTCCTTGCTCAATGAAATCGACTCAACACTGCATATTAAACGCCTAAGAATGTACCTGACTAGTAAGTATCTTAAAACCTGTGGATTGCCATGTCTCTGAAAGAGAATCAAGCATGTGTACAGGGGCATAAACGCAGCAGTGAAAGGATTGGAGAGGTTCGGTGAGCAAATGAAGACCCTTTGACGTCATATTGCATGGTACCCATTACACGGGTCTCAACTCTCCAGGTTTAAGGTATTCTTCCTTCAGTTAAAACATGCATGTGGAACCTAGAGTATGATCAACCATGTGATCGGGAGACGTGTTCAAATATGTCTCAGTTTTCGTACCCGGTACTCGGGTGCAACATTCCAGACGCTTTACTAACACTCTCCCAACTTGGAGAGTCAGTCCCTTTAACCTCCTGTTTGGCCCAGTTTGCAATTTCTGCGGAAGATGAACAGGAATAGCGAGAACCAATGAGTGGCTAGCTGGAGGTGTCTGGACGGGCAAATTTAACTCTCATTTCCCACCAGGAAGAGGAAATAACCAAAGGCTCAGCGTGCCGTACCGGAAACAGATTAGGGCCAGAAGCCATCCTGTGGTGTTGCGGCCAGCTCAAAAGAAAGCAAGTTGAAGAAAGGACTTCAGGGGCACTGTAATTCACAAACCTGCAGAGTTATAAATGACAGCTATCGTCCAAAAATAGACTGAAGTAAGGCTGCCAAGAGACTTGAAAGCGGGGCAGAATTGCAGGAAACCGATTTCAGGAGGTAGACTGGAATTGCATTGAAAGCATAGGAAAAGAGGCAGAACGTCCACAATGATGCACTTGGCCAAAAAGGGCGTATGCGTTTTTTTCCTGAATATATTCAGGAAAATATTCAGAATATATTCAGGAAAAAACGCATACGCCCTTTTTGGCCAACCAAGCAAGCTTGCAAAGGAAATCTGCACTACAATGAAGTCTCACTTCCCCCCGGTCAAAAGGGCCATCTGTAAAAAGTGTAAAATCCAGAAAGGCAGGACAGGCCATGGAGAACTGGGAGCCTTGTTATGCTGATGGGCGGGATGTAAATTGCCAACAGACACTCGGGAGAAGTGTATGGTGTTTCCTGAAACATCTAAAAAACAAAGCAACAGAGCCTAGGGCACTTCCACTTATGGTCCTATAGCTTAGGGAAATTAAAATCAAAAAGACACAGCCACCCCAAAGTTTGGGACGCCTCCGTTTACAAGAACCGCGTTTACAATACAAGTTCAATATCACAGAAAGTGAAAAATGGATAAAGAACTTGTGGTACTTACGTACAATGCAGTATCACTCAGCAATGAAATCTATGTCTTCAGGCCCTTAGCAGCACAATGAGTGGATTCAGGTACGATGATTCTAACTGAAATAAGTCACACAGAAAAAGAAACATCATAAGATATCACTAATACACGGAATGTAAACTTGGCTACACAGGAACTGCATTCCAAAACAGAACAGGGTCTCAAATTTAGAAAACCAACTTATGCTTGCTTAAGGGGAAAGGTGAGTTGGGGTGCTGCATAAAACCAGAGATTGAAATGAGCACAGATAAAGTTCCTTAAGCCAAATATGGAATAGACAAGAGCTACTCCTTGCTCAACGAAATGGACTCAACACTGCATATTAAACGCCTAAGAATGTACCTGACTAGTAAGTATCTTAAAACCTATGGATTGCTATGTCTCTGAAAGAGAATCAAGCATGTGTACAGGGGCATAAACGCAGCAGTGATAGGATTGGAGAGGTTCGGTGAGCAAATGAAGACCCTTTGAAGTCATATTGCATGGTACCCATTCCACGGGTTTCAACTACCCAGGTTTAAGGTATTCTTCCTTCAGCTAAAACATGCATGTGAAACCTAGAGTATGATCAACCATGTGATCGGGAGACGTGTTCAAATATGTCTCAGTTTTCGTACCCTGGTACTTGGGTGCAACATTCCAGACGCTTTACTAACACTCTCCCCACTTGGAGAGTCAGCGCCTTTAACCTCCTGTTTGGCCCAGTTTGCAATTTCTGTGGAAGATGAACAGGAATAGCGAGAACCAATGAGAGGCTAGCTGGAGGTGTCTGGACGGGCAAATTTAACTCTCATTTCCCACCAGGAAGAGGAAATAACCAAAGGCTCAGCGTGCCGTGCCGGAAACAGATTAGGGCCTGAAGCCATCCTGCGGTGTTGCGGCCAGGTCACAAGAAAGCGAGTTGAAGAAAGGAACTCAGGGGCACTGTAATTCACAAACCTGCAGAGTTATAAATGACAGCTATCGTCCAAAAATATACTGAAGTAAGGCTGCCAAGAGGACTTGAAAGCGGGGCAGAATTGCAGGAAACCGATTTCAGGAGGTAGACTGGAATTGCATTGAAAGCATAGGAAAAGAGGCAGAACGTCCACAATGATGCACTTGGCCAAAAAGGGCGTATGCGTTTTTTCCTGAATATATTCAGGAAAAAACGCATACGCCCTTTTTGGCCAACCAAGCAAGCTTGCAAAGGAAATCTGCACTACAATGAAGTCTCACTTCCCCCCGGTCAAAAGGGCCATCTGAAAAAAGTGTAAAATCCAGAAAGGCAGGACAGGCCATGGAGAACTGGGAGCCTTGTTATGCTGATGGGCGGGATGTAAATTGCCAACAACCACTCGGGAGAAGTGTATAGTGTTTCCTGAAACATCTAAAAAACAAAGCAACAGAAACTAGGGCACTTCCACTTATGGTCCTATAGCTTAGGGAAATTAAAATCAAAAAGACACAGCCACCCCAAAGTGTGGAACAGCTCTGTTTACAAGAACCTCGTTTACAGTACAAGTTCAACATTGCAGAAAGTGAAAAATGGATAAAGAAGTTGTGGTATTTACTTACAAAGCAATATCACTCAGCAATGAAATCTGTGTCATCAGGCCCTTAGCAGCACAATGAGTGGATTCAGGTATGATGATTCTAACTGAAATAAGTCACACAGAAAAAGAAACATCATAAGATATCAGTAATACACGGAATGTAAACTTGGCTACACAGGAACTGAATTACAGAACAGAACAGGGTCTCAAATTTAGAAAACCAACTTTTGCTTGCTTAAGAGGAAGGGTGAGTTGGGGTGCTGCATAAAACCAGAGATTGAAATGAGCACAGATAAAGTTCCTTAAGCCAAATATGGAATAGACAAGAGCTACTCCTTGCTCAACGAAATGGACTCAACACCGCATATTAAACGCCTAAGAATGTACCTGACTAGTAAGTATCTTAAAACCTATGGATTGCTATGTCTCCGAAAGAGAATCAAGCATGTGTACAGGGGCATAAACGCAGCAGTGATAGGATTGGAGAGGTTCGGTGAGCAAATGAAGACCCTTTGAAGTCATATTGCATGGTACCCATTCCACGGTTTTCAACTACCCAGGTTTTAGGTATTCTTCCTTCAGCTAATACATGCATGTGGAACCCAGAGTATGATCAACCATGTGATCGGGAGACGTGTTCAAATATGTCTCAGTTTTCCTCCCCTGGTACTCGGGTGCAACATTCCAGACGCTTTACTAACACTCTCCCGACTTGGAGAGTCAGTCCCTTTAACCTCCTGTTTGGCCCAGTTTGCAATTTCTGCGGAAGATGAACAGGAATAGCGAGAACCAATGAGAGACGAGCTGGAGGTGTCTGGACGGGCAAATTTAACTCTCATTTCCCACCAGGAAGAGGAATTAACCAAAGGCTCAGCGTGCAGTGCCGGAACCAGATTAGGGCCTGAAGCCATCCTGCGGTGTTGCGGCCAGGTCACAAGAAAGCGAGTTGAAGAAAGGAGCTCAGGGGCACTGTAATTCACAAACCTGCAGAGTTATAAATGACAGCTATTGTCCAAAAATATACTGAAGTAAGGCTGCCAAGAGGACTTGAAAGCGGGGCAGAATTGCAGGAAACCGATTTCAGGAGGTAGACTGGAATTGCATTGAAAGCATAGGAAAAGAGGCAGAACGTCCACAATGATGCACTTGGCCAAAAAGGGCGTATGCGTTTTTTCCTGAATATATTCAGGAAAAAACGCATACGCCCTTTTTGGCCAACCAAGCAAGCTTGCAAAGGAAATCTGCACTACAATGAAGTCTCACTTCCCCCCGGTCAAAAGGGCTATCTGAAAAAAGTGTAAAATCCTGAAAGGCAACAGGCCATTGAGAACTGGGAGCCTTGTTATGCTGATGGACGGGATGTAAATTGCCAACAGACACTCGGGAGAAGTGTATGGTGTTTCCTGAAACATCTAAAAAACAAAGCAACAGAGCCTAGGGCACTTCCACTTATGGTCCTATAGCTTAGGGAAATTAAAATCAAAAAGACACAGCCACCCCAAAGTTTGGAACGGCTCTGTTTACAAGAACCTCGTTTACAGTACAAGTTCAACATCGCAGAAAGTGAAAAATGGATAAAGAAGTTGTGGTATTCACTTACAAAGCAATATCACTCAGCAATGAAATCTATGTCATCAGGCACTTAGCAGCACAATGAGTGGATTCAGGTATGATGATTCTAACTGAAATAAGTCACACAGAAAAAGAAACACCATAAGATATCAGTAATACACGGAATGTAAACTTGGCTACACAGGAACTGAATTCCAAAACAGAACAGGTTCTCAAATGTAGAAAACCAACTTATGCTTGCTTAAGGGGAAAGGTGAGTTGGGGTGCTGCATAAACCCAGAGATTGAAATGAGCACAGATAAAGTTCCTTAAGTCAAATATGGAATAGACAAGAGCTACTCCTTGCTCAACGAAATGGACTCAACACCGCATATTAAACGCCTAAGAATGTACCTGACTAGTAAGTATCTTAAAACCTATGGATTGCTATGTCTCCGAAAGAGAATCAAGCATGTGTACAGGGGCATAAACGCAGCAGTGATAGGATTGGAGAGGTTCGGTGAGCAAATGAAGACCCTTTGAAGTCATATTGCATGGTACCCATTCCACGGGTTTCAACTACCCAGGTTTTAGGTATTCTTCCTTCAGCTAAAACATGCATGTGGAACCCAGAGTATGATCAACCATGTGATCGGGAGACGTGTTCAAATATGTCTCAGTTTTCCTCCCCTGGTACTCGGGTGCAACATTCCAGACGCTTTACTAACACTCTCCCCACTTGGAGAATCAGCGCCTTTAACCTCCTGTTTGGCACAGTTTGCAATTTCTGCGGAAGATGAACAGGAATAGCGAGAACCAATGAGAGGCTAGCTGGAGGTGTCTGGACGGGCAAATTTAACTCTCATTTCCCACCAGGAAGAGGAAATAACCAAAGGCTCAGCGTGCCGTACCGGAACCAGATTAGGGCCTGAAGCCATCCTGTGGTGTTGCGGCCAGCTCAAAAGAAAGCAAGATGAAGAAAGGAGCTCAGGGGCACTGTAATTCACAAACCTGCAGAGTTATAAATGACAGCTATCGTCCAAAAATAGACTGAAGTAAGGCTGCCAAAAGGACTTGAAAGCGGGGCAGAATTGCAGGAAACCGATTTCAGGAGGTAGACTGGAATTGCATTGAAAGCATAGGAAAAGAGGCAGAACGTCCACAATGATGCACTTGGCCAAAAAGGGCGTATGCGTTTTTTCCTGAATATATTCAGGAAAAAACGCATATGCCCTTTTTGGCCAACCAAGCAAGCTTGCAAAGGAAATCTGCACTACAAAGAAGTCTCACTTCCCCCCGGTCAAAAGGGCCATCTGAAAAAAGTGTAAAATCCAGAAAGGCAACAGGCCATTGAGAACTGGGAGCCTTGTTATGCTGATGGGCGGGATGTAAATTGCCAACAGACACTCCGGAGAAGTGTATGGTGTTTCCTGAAACATCTAAAAAACAAAGCAACAGAGCCTAGGGCACTTCCACTTATGGTCCTATAGCTTAGGGAAATTAAAATCAAAAAGACACAGCCACCCCAATGTTTGGAACGGCTCTGTTTACAAGAACCTCGTTTACAGTACAAGTTCAACATCGCAGAAAGTGAAAAATGGATAAAGAAGTTGTGGTATTCACTTACAAAGCAATATCACTCAGCAATGAAATCTATGTCATCAGGCCCTTAGCAGCACAATGAGTGGATTCAGGTATGATGATTCTAACTGAAATAAGTCACACAGAAAAAGAAACATCATAAGATATCAGTAATACACGGAATGGAAACTGGGCTACACAGGAACTGAATTACAGAACAGAACAGGGTCTCAAATTTAGAAAACCAACTTATGCTTGCTTAAGGGGAAAGGTGAGTTGGGGTGCTGCATAAAACCAGAGATTGAAATGAGCACAGATAAAGTTCCTTAAGTCAAATATGGAATAGACAAGAGCTACTCCTTGCTCAACGAAATGGACTCAACACCGCATATTAAACGCCTAAGAATGTACCTGACTAGTAAGTATCTTAAAACCTATGGATTGCTATGTCTCCGAAAGAGAATCAAGCATGTGTACAGGGGCATAAACGCAGCAGTGATAGGATTGGAGAGGTTCGGTGAGCAAATGAAGACCCTTTGAAGTCATATTGCATGGTACCCATTCCACGGGTTTCAACTACCCAGGTTTAGGGTATTCTTCCTTCAGCTAAAACATGCATGTGGAACCTAGAGTATGATCAACCATGTGATCGGGAGACGTGTTCAAATATGTCTCAGTTTTCATACCCTGGTACTCGGGTGCAACATTCCAGACGCTTTACTAACACTCTCCCGACATGGAGAGTCAGTCCCTTTAACCTCCTGTTTGGCCCAGTTTGCAATTTCTGCGGAAGATGAACAGGAATAGCGAGAACCAATGAGAGACTAGCTGGAGGTGTCTGAACGGGCAAATTTAACTCTCATTTCCCACCAGGAAGGGGAATTAACCAAAGGCTCAGCGTGCCGTGCCGGAACCAGATTAGGGCCTGAAGCCATCCTGCGGTGTTGCGGCCAGGTCACAAGAAAGCAAGTTGAAGAAAGGACCTCAGGGGCACTGTAATTCACAAACCTGCAGAGTTATAAATGACAGCTATCGTCCAAAAATAGACTGAAGTAAGGCTGCCAAGAGGACTTGAAAGCGGGGCAGAATTGCAGGAAACCGATTTCAGGAGGTAGACTGGAATTGCATTGAAAGCATAGGAAAAGAGGCAGAACGTCCACAATGATGCACTTGGCCAAAAAGGGCGTATGCGTTTTTTCCTGAATATATTCAGGAAAAAACGCATACGCCCTTTTTGGCCAACCAAGCAAGCTTGCAAAGGAAATCTGCACTACAATGAAGTCTCACTTCCCCCCGGTCAAAAGGGCTATCTGAAAAAAGTGTAAAATCCTGAAAGGCAACAGGCCATTGAGAACTGGGAGCCTTGTTATGCTGATGGACGGGATGTAAATTGCCAACAGACACTCGGGAGAAGTGTATGGTGTTTCCTGAAACATCTAAAAAACAAAGCAACAGAGCCTAGGGCACTTCCACTTACGGTCCTATAGCTTAGGGAAATTAAAATCAAAAAGACACAGCCACCCCAAAGTTTGGGACGCCTCCGTTTACAAGAACCTCGTTTACCGTACAAGTTCAATATCACAGAAAGTGAAAAATGGATAAAGAACTTGTGGTACTTACGTACAATGCAGTATCACTCAGCAATGAAATCTATGTCTTCAGGCCCGTAGCAGCATAATGAGTGGATTCAGGTACGATGATTCTAACTGAAATAAGTCACACAGAAAAAGAAACATCATAAGATATCACTAATACACGGAATGTAATCTTGGCTACACAGGAACTGCATTCCAAAACAGAACAGGGTCTCAAATTTAGAAAACCAACTTATGCTTGCTTAAGGGGAAAGGTGAGTTGGGGTGCTGCATAAAACCAGAGATTGAAATGAGCACAGATAAAGTTCCTTAAGCCAAATATGGAATAGATAAGAGCTACTCCTTGCTCAATGAAATCGACTCAACACTGCATATTAAACGCCTAAGAATGTACCTGACTAGTAAGTATCTTAAAACCTGTGGATTGCCATGTCTCTGAAAGAGAATCAAGCATGTGTACAGGGGCATAAACGCAGCAGTGAAAGGATTGGAGAGGTTCGGTGAGCAAATGAAGACCCTTTGACGTCATATTGCATGGTACCCATTACACGGGTCTCAACTCTCCAGGTTTAAGGTATTCTTCCTTCAGTTAAAACATGCATGTGGAACCTAGAGTATGATCAACCATGTGATCGGGAGACGTGTTCAAATATGTCTCAGTTTTCGTACCCGGTACTCGGGTGCAACATTCCAGACGCTTTACTAACACTCTCCCGACTTGGAGAGTCAGTCCCTTTAACCTCCTGTTTGGCCCAGTTTGCAATTTCTGCGGAAGATGAACAGGAATAGCGAGAACCAATGAGTGGCTAGCTGGAGGTGTCTGGACGGGCAAATTTAACTCTCATTTCCCACCAGGAAGAGGAAATAACCAAAGGCTCAGCGTGCCGTACCGGAAACAGATTAGGGCCTGAAGCCATCCTGTGGTGTTGCGGCCAGCTCAAAAGAAAGCAAGTTGAAGAAAGGACTTCAGGGGCACTGTAATTCACAAACCTGCAGAGTTATAAATGACAGCTATCGTCCAAAAATAGACTGAAGTAAGGCTGCCAAGAGGACTTGAAAGCGGGGCAGAATTGCAGGAAACCGATTTCAGGAGGTAGACTGGAATTGCATTGAAAGCATAGGAAAAGAGGCAGAACGTCCACAATGATGCACTTGGCCAAAAAGGGCGTATGCGTTTTTTCCTGAATATATTCAGGAAAATATTCAGAATATATTCAGGAAAAAACGCATACGCCCTTTTTGGCCAACCAAGCAAGCTTGCAAAGGAAATCTGCACTACAATGAAGTCTCACTTCCCCCCGGTCAAAAGGGCCATCTGTAAAAAGTGTAAAATCCAGAAAGGCAGGACAGGCCATGGAGAACTGGGAGCCTTGTTATGCTGATGGGCGGGATGTAAATTGCCAACAGACACTCGGGAGAAGTGTATGGTGTTTCCTGAAACATCTAAAAAACAAAGCAACAGAGCCTAGGGCACTTCCACTTATGGTCCTATAGCTTAGGGAAATTAAAATCAAAAAGACACAGCCACCCCAAAGTTTGGGACGCCTCCGTTTACAAGAACCGCGTTTACAATACAAGTTCAATATCACAGAAAGTGAAAAATGGATAAAGAACTTGTGGTACTTACGTACAATGCAGTATCACTCAGCAATGAAATCTATGTCTTCAGGCCCTTAGCAGCACAATGAGTGGATTCAGGTACGATGATTCTAACTGAAATAAGTCACACAGAAAAAGAAACATCATAAGATATCACTAATACACGGAATGTAAACTTGGCTACACAGGAACTGCATTCCAAAACAGAACAGGGTCTCAAATTTAGAAAACCAACTTATGCTTGCTTAAGGGGAAAGGTGAGTTGGGGTGCTGCATAAAACCAGAGATTGAAATGAGCACAGATAAAGTTCCTTAAGCCAAATATGGAATAGACAAGAGCTACTCCTTGCTCAACGAAATGGACTCAACACTGCATATTAAACGCCTAAGAATGTACCTGACTAGTAAGTATCTTAAAACCTATGGATTGCTATGTCTCCGAAAGAGAATCAAGCATGTGTACAGGGGCATAAACGCAGCAGTGATAGGATTGGAGAGGTTCGGTGAGCAAATGAAGACCCTTTGAAGTCATATTGCATGGTACCCATTCCACGGGTTTCAACTACCCAGGTTTAAGGTATTCTTCCTTCAGCTAAAACATGCATGTGAAACCTAGAGTATGATCAACCATGTGATCGGGAGACGTGTTCAAATATGTCTCAGTTTTCGTACCCTGGTACTTGGGTGCAACATTCCAGACGCTTTACTAACACTCTCCCCACTTGGAGAGTCAGCGCCTTTAACCTCCTGTTTGGCCCAGTTTGCAATTTCTGTGGAAGATGAACAGGAATAGCGAGAACCAATGAGAGGCTAGCTGGAGGTGTCTGGACGGGCAAATTTAACTCTCATTTCCCACCAGGAAGAGGAAATAACCAAAGGCTCAGCGTGCCGTGCCGGAACCAGATTAGGGCCTGAAGCCATCCTGCGGTGTTGCGGCCAGGTCACAAGAAAGCGAGTTGAAGAAAGGAGCTCAGGGGCACTGTAATTCACAAACCTGCAGAGTTATAAATGACAGCTATCGTCCAAAAATAGACTGAAGTAAGGCTGCCAAGAGGACTTGAAAGCGGGGCAGAATTGCAGGAAACCGATTTCAGGAGGTAGACTGGAATTGCATTGAAAGCATAGGAAAAGAGGCAGAACGTCCACAATGATGCACTTGGCCAAAAAGGGCGTATGCGTTTTTTCCTGAATATATTCAGGAAAAAACGCATACGCCCTTTTTGGCCAACCAAGCAAGCTTGCAAAGGAAATCTGCACTACAATGAAGTCTCACTTCCCCCCGGTCAAAAGGGCCATCTGAAAAAAGTGTAAAATCCAGAAAGGCAGGACAGGCCATGGAGAACTGGGAGCCTTGTTATGCTGATGGGCGGGATGTAAATTGCCAACAACCACTCGGGAGAAGTGTATAGTGTTTCCTGAAACATCTAAAAAACAAAGCAACAGAAACTAGGGCACTTCCACTTATGGTCCTATAGCTTAGGGAAATTAAAATCAAAAAGACACAGCCACCCCAAAGTGTGGAACAGCTCTGTTTACAAGAACCTCGTTTACAGTACAAGTTCAACATTGCAGAAAGTGAAAAATGGATAAAGAAGTTGTGGTATTTACTTACAAAGCAATATCACTCAGCAATGAAATCTGTGTCATCAGGCCCTTAGCAGCACAATGAGTGGATTCAGGTATGATGATTCTAACTGAAATAAGTCACACAGAAAAAGAAACATCATAAGATATCAGTAATACACGGAATGTAAACTTGGCTACACAGGAACTGAATTACAGAACAGAACAGGGTCTCAAATTTAGAAAACCAACTTTTGCTTGCTTAAGAGGAAGGGTGAGTTGGGGTGCTGCATAAAACCAGAGATTGAAATGAGCACAGATAAAGTTCCTTAAGCCAAATATGGAATAGACAAGAGCTACTCCTTGCTCAACGAAATGGACTCAACACCGCATATTAAACGCCTAAGAATGTACCTGACTAGTAAGTATCTTAAAACCTATAGGTTGCTATGTCTCCGAAAGAGAATCAAGCATGTGTACAGGGGCATAAACGCAGCAGTGAAAGGATTGGAGAGGTTCGGTGAGCAAATGAAGACCCTTTGACGTCATATTGCATGGTACCCATTACACGGGTTTCAACTACCCAGGTTTAAGGTATTCTTCCTTCAGCTAAAACATGCATGTGGAACCTAGAGTATGATCAACCATGTGATCGGGAGACGTGTTCAAATATGTCTCAGTTTTCGTACCCTGGTACTCGGGTGCAACATTCCAGACGCTTTACTAACACTCTCCCGACTTGGAGAGTCAGTCCCTTTAACCTCCTGTTTGGCCCAGTTTGCAATTTCTGCGGAAGATGAACAGGAATAGCGAGAACCAATGAGTGGCTAGCTGGAGGTGTCTGGACGGGCAAATTTAACTCTCATTTCCCACCAGGAAGAGGAAATAACCAAAGGCTCAGCGTGCCGTACCGGAAACAGATTAGGGCCTGAAGCCATCCTGTGGTGTTGCGGCCAGCTCAAAAGAAAGCAAGTTGAAGAAAGGACTTCAGGGGCACTGTAATTCACAAACCTGCAGAGTTATAAATGACAGCTATCGTCCAAAAATAGACTGAAGTAAGGCTGCCAAGAGGACTTGAAAGCGGGGCAGAATTGCAGGAAACCGATTTCAGGAGGTAGACTGGAATTGCATTGAAAGCATAGGAAAAGAGGCAGAACGTCCACAATGATGCACTTGGCCAAAAAGGGCGTATGCGTTTTTTCCTGAATATATTCAGGAAAATATTCAGGAATATATTCAGGAAAAAACGCATACGCCCTTTTTGGCTAACCAAGCAAGCTTGCAAAGGAAATCTGCACTACAATGAAGTCTCACTTCCCCCCGGTCAAAAGGGCCATCTGTAAAAAGTGTAAAATCCAGAAAGGCAGGACAGGCCATGGAGAACTGGGAGCCTTGTTATGCTGATGGGCGGGATGTAAATTGCCAACAGACACTCAGGAGAAGTGTATGGTGTTTCCTGAAACATCTAAAAAACAAAGCAACAGAGCCTAGGGCACTTCCACTTATGGTCCTATAGCTTAGGGAAATTAAAATCAAAAAGACACAGCCACCCCAACGTTTGGGAAGCTTCCGTTTACAAGAACCTCGTTTACCGTACAAGTTCAATATCACAGAAAGTGAAAAATGGATAAAGAACTTGTGGTACTTACGTACAATGCAGTATCACTCAGCAATGAAATCTATGTCTTCAGGCCCGTAGCAGCATAATGAGTGGATTCAGGTACGATGATTCTAACTGAAATAAGTCACACAGAAAAAGAAACATCATAAGATATCACTAATACACGGAATGTAAACTTGGCTACACAGGAACTGCATTCCAAAACAGAACAGGGTCTCAAATTTAGAAAACCAACTTATGCTTGCTTAAGGGGAAAGGTGAGTTGGGGTGCTGCATAAAACCAGAGATTGAAATGAGCACAGATAAAGTTCCTTAAGCCAAATATGGAATAGACAAGAGCTACTCCTTGCTCAACGAAATGGACTCAACACCGCATATTAAACGCCTAAGGATGTACCTGACTAGTAAGTATCTTAAAACCTATGGATTGCTATGTCTCTGAAAGAGAATCAAGCATGTGTACAGGGGCATAAACGCAGCAGTGATAGGATTGGAGAGGTTCGGTGAGCAAATGAAGACCCTTTGAAGTCATATTGCATGGTACCCATTCCACGGGTTTCAACTACCCAGGTTTAAGGTATTCTTCCTTCAGCTAAAACATGCATGTGGAACCTAGAGTATGATCAACCATGTGATCGGGAGACGTGTTCAAATATGTCTCAGTTTTCGTACCCTGGTACTCGGGTGCAACATTCCAGACGCTTTACTAACACTCTCCCCACTTGGAGAGTCAGCGCCTTTAACCTCCTGTTTGGCCCAGTTTGCAATTTCTGTGGAAGATGAACAGGAATAGCGAGAACCAATGAGAGACTAGCTGGAGGTGTCTGGACGGGCAAATTTAACTCTCATTTCCCACCAGGAAGAGGAAATAACCAAAGGCTCAGCGTGCCGTGCCGGAACAAGATTAGGGCCTGAAGCCATCCTGCGGTGTTGCGTCCAGGTCACAAGAAAGCGAGTTGAAGAAAGGAGCTCAGGGGCACTGTAATTCACAAACCTGCAGAGTTATAAATGACAGCTATCGTCCAAAAATAGACTGAAGTAAGGCTGCCAAGAGGACTTGAAAGCGGGGCAGAATTGCAGGAAACCGATTTCAGGAGGTAGACTGGAATTGCATTGAAAGCATAGGAAAAGAGGCAGAACGTCCACAATGATGCACTTGGCCAAAAAGGGCGTATGCGTTTTTTCCTGAATATATTCAGGAAAAAACGCATACGCCCTTTTTGGCCAACCAAGCAAGCTTGCAAAGGAAATCTGCACTACAATGAAGTCTCACTTCCCCCCGGTCAAAAGGGCCATCTGAAAAAAGTGTAAAATCCAGAAAGGCAGGACAGGCCATGGAGAACTGGGAGCCTTGTTATGCTGATGGGCGGGATGTAAATTGCCAACAACCACTCGGGAGAAGTGTATGGTGTTTTCTGAAACATCTAAAAAACAAAGCAACAGAGCCTAGGGCACTGCCACTTATGGTCCTATAGCTTAGGGAAATTAAAATCAAAAAGACACAGCCACCCCAATGTTTGGGACGCCTCTGTTTACAAGAACCTCGTTTACAGTACAAGTTCAACATCGCAGAAAGTGAAAAATGGATAAAGAAGTTGTGGTATTTACTTACAAAGCAATATCACTCAGCAATGAAATCTGTGTCATCAGGCCCTTAGCAGCACAATGAGTGGATTCAGGTATGATGATTCTAACTGAAATAAGTCACACAGAAAAAGAAACATCATAAGATATCAGTAATACACGGAATGTAAACTTGGCTACACAGGAACTGAATTACAGAACAGAACAGGGTCTCAAATTTAGAAAACCAACTTATGCTTGCTTAAGGGGAAAGGTGAGTTGGGGTGCTGCATAAAACCAGAGATTGAAATGAGCACAGATAAAGTTCCTTAAGTCAAATATGGAATAGACAAGAGCTACTCCTTGCTCAACGAAATGGACTCAACACCGCATATTAAACGCCTAAGAATGTACCTGACTAGTAAGTATCTTAAAACCTATGGATTGCTATGTCTCCGAAAGAGAATCAAGCATGTGTACAGGGGCATAAACGCAGCAGTGATAGGATTGGAGAGGTTCGGTGAGCAAATGAAGACCCTTTGAAGTCATATTGCAAGGTACCCATTCCACGGTTTTCAACTACCCAGGTTTTAGGTATTCTTCCTTCAGCTAATACATGCATGTGGAACCCAGAGTATGATCAACCATGTGATCGGGAGACGTGTTCAAATATGTCTCACTTTTCGTACCCTGGTACTCGGGTGCAACATTCCAGACGCTTTACTAACACTCTCCCGACTTGGAGAGTCAGTCCCTTTAACCTCCTGTTTGGCCCAGTTTGCAATTTCTGCGGAAGATGAACAGGAATAGCGAGAACCAATGAGAGACGAGCTGGAGGTGTCTGGACGGGCAAATATAACTCTCATTTCCCACCAGGAAGAGGAATTAACCAAAGGCTCAGCGTGCAGTGCCGGAACCAGATTAGGGCCTGAAGCCATCCTGCGGTGTTGCGGCCAGGTCACAAGAAAGCGAGTTGAAGAAAGGAGCTCAGGGGCACTGTAATTCACAAACCTGCAGAGTTATAATTGACAGCTATTGTCCAAAAATATACTGAAGTAAGGCTGCCAAGAGGACTTGAAAGCGGGGCAGAATTGCAGGAAACCGATTTCAGGAGGTAGACTGGAATTGCATTGAAAGCATAGGAAAAGAGGCAGAACGTCCACAATGATGCACTTGGCCAAAAAGGGCGTATGAGTTTTTTCCTGAATATATTCAGGAAAAAACGCATACGCCCTTTTTGGCCAACCAAGCAAGCTTGCAAAGGAAATCTGCACTACAATGAAGTCTCACTTCCCCCCGGTCAAAAGGGCTATCTGAAAAAAGTGTAAAATCCTGAAAGGCAACAGGCCATTGAGAACTGGGAGCCTTGTTATGCTGATGGACGGGATGTAAATTGCCAACAGACACTCGGGAGAAGTGTATGGTGTTTCCTGAAACATCTAAAAAACAAAGCAACAGAGCCTAGGGCACTTCCACTTATGGTCCTATAGCTTAGGGAAATTAAAATCAAAAAGACACAGCCACCCCAATGTTTGGAACGGCTCTGTTTACAAGAACCTCGTTTACAGTACAAGTTCAACATCGCAGAAAGTGAAAAATGGATAAAGAAGTTGTGGTATTCACTTACAAAGCAATATCACTCAGCAATGAAATCTATGTCATCAGGCACTTAGCAGCACAATGAGTGGATTCAGGTATGATGATTCTAACTGAAATAAGTCACACAGAAAAAGAAACACCATAAGATATCAGTAATACACGGAATGTAAACTTGGCTACACAGGAACTGAATTCCAAAACAGAACAGGTTCTCAAATTTAGAAAACCAACTTCTGCTTGCTTAAGGGGAAAGGTGAGTTGGGGTGCTGCATAAAACCAGAGATTGAAATGAGCACAGATAAAGTTCCTTAAGTCAAATATGGAATAGACAAGAGCTACTCCTTGCTCAACGAAATGGACTCAACACCGCATATTAAACTCCTAAGAATGTACCTGACTAGTAAGTATCTTAAAACCTATGGATTGCTATGTCTCCGAAAGAGAATCAAGCATGTGTACAGGGGCATAAACGCAGCAGTGATAGGATTGGAGAGGTTCGGTGAGCAAATGAAGACCCTTTGAAGTCATATTGCATGGTACCCATTCCACGGGTTTCAACTACCCAGGTTTTAGGTATTCTTCCTTCAGCTAAAACATGCATGTGGAACCCAGAGTATGATCAACCATGTGATCGGGAGATGTGTTCAAATATGTCTCAGTTTTCCTCCCCTGGTACTCGGGTGCAACATTCCAGACGCTTTACTAACACTCTCCCCACTTGGAGAGTCAGCGCCTTTAACCTCCTGTTTGGCACAGTTTGCAATTTCTGCGGAAGATGAACAGGAATAGCGAGAACCAATGAGAGGCTAGCTGGAGGTGTCTGGACGGGCAAATTTAACTCTCATTTCCCACCAGGAAGAGGAAATAACCAAAGGCTCAACGTGCCGTACCGGAACCAGATTAGGGCCTGAAGCCATCCTGTGGTGTTGCGGCCAGCTCAAAAGAAAGCAAGTTGAAGAAAGGAGCTCAGGGGAACTGTAATTCACAAACCTGCAGAGTTATAAATGACAGCTATCGTCCAAAAATAGACTGAAGTAAGGCTGCCAAGAGGACTTGAAAGCGGGGCAGAATTGCAGGAAACCGATTTCAGGAGGTAGACTGGAATTGCATTGAAAGCATAGGAAAAGAGGCAGAACGTCCACAATGATGCACTTGGCCAAAAAGGGCGTTTGCGTTTCTTCCTGAATATATTCAGGAAAATATTCAGGAATATATTCAGGAAAAAACGCATACGCCCTTTTTGGCCAACCAAGCAAGCTTGCAAAGGAAATCTGCACTACAATGAAGTCTCACTTCCCCCCGGTCAAAAGGGCCATCTGTAAAAAGTGTAAAATCCAGAAAGGCAGGACAGGCCATGGAGAACTGGGAGCCTTGTTATGCTGATGGGCGGGATGTAAATTGCCAACAGACACTCAGGAGAAGTGTATGGTGTTTCCTGAAACATCTAAAAAACAAAGCAACAGAGCCTAGGGCACTTCCACTTACGGTCCTATAGCTTAGGGAAATTAAAATCAAAAAGACACAGCCACCCCAAAGTTTGGGACGTCTCCGTTTACAAGAACCTCGTTTACCGTACAAGTTCAATATCACAGAAAGTGAAAAATGGATAAAGAATTTGTGGTACTTACGTACAATGCAGTATCACTCAGCAATGAAATCTATGTCTTCAGGCCCGTAGCAGCATAATGAGTGGATTCAGGTACGATGATTCTAACTGAAATAAGTCACACAGAAAAAGAAACATCATAAGATATCACTAATACACGGAATGTAATCTTGGCTACACAGGAACTGCATTCCAAAACAGAACAGGGTCTCAAATTTAGAAAACCAACTTATGCTTGCTTAAGGGGAAAGGTGAGTTGGGGTGCTGCATAAAACCAGAGATTGAAATGAGCACAGATAAAGTTCCTTAAGCCAAATATGGAATAGACAAGAGCTACTCCTTGCTCAACGAAATGGACTCAACACCGCATATTAAACGCCTAAGAATGTACCTGACTAGTAAGTATCTTAAAACCTATGGATTGCCATGTCTCTGAAAGAGAATCAAGCATGTGTACAGGGGCATAAACGCAGCAGTGATAGGATTGGAGAGGTTCAGTGAGCAAATGAAGACCCTTTGAAGTCATATTGCATGGTACCCATTCCACGGGTTTCAACTACCAAGGTTTAAGGTATTTTTCCTTCAGCTAAAACATGCATGTGGAACCTAGAGTATGATCAACCATGTGATCGGGAGACGTGTTCAAATATGTCTCAGTTTTCGTACCCTGGTACTCGGGTGCAACATTCCAGACGCTTTACTAACACTCTCCCAACTTGGAGAGTCAGTCCCTTTAACCTCCTGCTTGGCCCAGTTTGCAATTTCTGCGGAAGATGAACAGGAATAGCGAGAACCAATGAGAGACTAGCTGGAGGTGTCTGAACGGGCAAATTTAACTCTCATTTCCCACCAGGAAGGGGAATTAACCAAAGGCTCAGCATGCCGTGCCGGAACCAGATTAGGGCCTGAAGCCATCCTGCGGTGTTGCGGCCAGGTCACAAGAAAGCGAGTTGAAGAAAGGAGCTCAGGGGCACTGTAATTCACAAACCTGCAGAGTTATAAATGACAGCTATCGTCCAAAAATATACTGAAGTAAGGCTGCCAAGAGGACTTGAAAGCGGGGCAGAATTGCAGGAAACCGATTTCAGGAGGTAGACTGGAATTGCATTGAAAGCATAGGAAAAGAGGCAGAACGTCCACAATGATGCACTTGGCCATAAAGGGCGTATGCGTTTTTTCCTGAATATATTCAGGAAAATATTCAGAATATATTCAGGAAAAAACGCATACGCCCTTTTTGGCCAACCAAGCAAGCTTGCAAAGGAAATCTGCACTACAATGAAGTCTCACTTCCCCCCGGTCAAAAGGGCCATCTGTAAAAAGTGTAAAATCCAGAAAGGCAGGACAGGCCATGGAGAACTGGGAGCCTTGTTATGCTGATGGGCGGGATGTAAATTGCCAACAGACACTCGGGAGAAGTGTATGGTGTTTCCTGAAACATCTAAAAAACAAAGCAACAGAGCCTAGGGCACTTCCACTTATGGTCCTATAGCTTAGGGAAATTAAAATCAAAAAGACACAGCCACCCCAAAGTTTGGGACGCCTCCGTTTACAAGAACCGCGTTTACAGTACAAGTTCAACATCGCAGAAAGTGAAAAATGGATAAAGAAGTTGTGGTATTCACTTACAAAGCAATATCACTCAGCAATGAAATCTATGTCATCAGGCACTTAGCAGCACAATGAGTGGATTCAGGTATGATGATTCTAACTGAAATAAGTCACACAGAAAAAGAAACACCATAAGATATCAGTAATACACGGAATGTAAACTTGGCTACACAGGAACTGAATTCCAAAACAGAACAGGTTCTCAAATTTAGAAAACCAACTTCTGCTTGCTTAAGGGGAAAGGTGAGTTGGGGTGCTGCATAAAACCAGAGATTGAAATGAGCACAGATAAAGTTCCTTAAGTCAAATATGGAATAGACAAGAGCTACTCCTTGCTCAACGAAATGGACTCAACACCGCATATTAAACTCCTAAGAATGTACCTGACTAGTAAGTATCTTAAAACCTATGGATTGCTATGTCTCCGAAAGAGAATCAAGCATGTGTACAGGGGCATAAACGCAGCAGTGATAGGATTGGAGAGGTTCGGTGAGCAAATGAAGACCCTTTGAAGTCATATTGCATGGTACCCATTCCACGGGTTTCAACTACCCAGGTTTTAGGTATTCTTCCTTCAGCTAAAACATGCATGTGGAACCCAGAGTATGATCAACCATGTGATCGGGAGACGTGTTCAAATATGTCTCAGTTTTCCTCCCCTGGTACTCGGGTGCAACATTCCAGACGCTTTACTAACACTCTCCCCACTTGGAGAGTCAGCGCCTTTAACCTCCTGTTTGGCACAGTTTGCAATTTCTGCGGAAGATGAACAGGAATAGCGAGAACCAATGAGAGGCTAGCTGGAGGTGTCTGGACGGGCAAATTTAACTCTCATTTCCCACCAGGAAGAGGAAATAACCAAAGGCTCAACGTGCCGTACCGGAACCAGATTAGGGCCTGAAGCCATCCTGTGGTGTTGCGGCCAGCTCAAAAGAAAGCAAGTTGAAGAAAGGAGCTCAGGGGAACTGTAATTCACAAACCTGCAGAGTTATAAATGACAGCTATCGTCCAAAAATAGACTGAAGTAAGGCTGCCAAGAGGACTTGAAAGCGGGGCAGAATTGCAGGAAACCGATTTCAGGAGGTAGACTGGAATTGCATTGAAAGCATAGGAAAAGAGGCAGAACGTCCACAATGATGCACTTGGCCAAAAAGGGCGTTTGCGTTTCTTCCTGAATATATTCAGGAAAATATTCAGGAATATATTCAGGAAAAAACGCATACGCCCTTTTTGGCCAACCAAGCAAGCTTGCAAAGGAAATCTGCACTACAATGAAGTCTCACTTCCCCCCGGTCAAAAGGGCCATCTGTAAAAAGTGTAAAATCCAGAAAGGCAGGACAGGCCATGGAGAACTGGGAGCCTTGTTATGCTGATGGGCGGGATGTAAATTGCCAACAGACACTCAGGAGAAGTGTATGGTGTTTCCTGAAACATCTAAAAAACAAAGCAACAGAGCCTAGGGCACTTCCACTTACGGTCCTATAGCTTAGGGAAATTAAAATCAAAAAGACACAGCCACCCCAAAGTTTGGGACGTCTCCGTTTACAAGAACCTCGTTTACCGTACAAGTTCAATATCACAGAAAGTGAAAAATGGATAAAGAATTTGTGGTACTTACGTACAATGCAGTATCACTCAGCAATGAAATCTATGTCTTCAGGCCCGTAGCAGCATAATGAGTGGATTCAGGTACGATGATTCTAACTGAAATAAGTCACACAGAAAAAGAAACATCATAAGATATCACTAATACACGGAATGTAATCTTGGCTACACAGGAACTGCATTCCAAAACAGAACAGGGTCTCAAATTTAGAAAACCAACTTATGCTTGCTTAAGGGGAAAGGTGAGTTGGGGTGCTGCATAAAACCAGAGATTGAAATGAGCACAGATAAAGTTCCTTAAGCCAAATATGGAATAGACAAGAGCTACTCCTTGCTCAACGAAATGGACTCAACACCGCATATTAAACGCCTAAGAATGTACCTGACTAGTAAGTATCTTAAAACCTATGGATTGCCATGTCTCTGAAAGAGAATCAAGCATGTGTACAGGGGCATAAACGCAGCAGTGATAGGATTGGAGAGGTTCAGTGAGCAAATGAAGACCCTTTGAAGTCATATTGCATGGTACCCATTCCACGGGTTTCAACTACCAAGGTTTAAGGTATTTTTCCTTCAGCTAAAACATGCATGTGGAACCTAGAGTATGATCAACCATGTGATCGGGAGACGTGTTCAAATATGTCTCAGTTTTCGTACCCTGGTACTCGGGTGCAACATTCCAGACGCTTTACTAACACTCTCCCAACTTGGAGAGTCAGTCCCTTTAACCTCCTGCTTGGCCCAGTTTGCAATTTCTGCGGAAGATGAACAGGAATAGCGAGAACCAATGAGAGACTAGCTGGAGGTGTCTGAACGGGCAAATTTAACTCTCATTTCCCACCAGGAAGGGGAATTAACCAAAGGCTCAGCATGCCGTGCCGGAACCAGATTAGGGCCTGAAGCCATCCTGCGGTGTTGCGGCCAGGTCACAAGAAAGCGAGTTGAAGAAAGGAGCTCAGGGGCACTGTAATTCACAAACCTGCAGAGTTATAAATGACAGCTATCGTCCAAAAATATACTGAAGTAAGGCTGCCAAGAGGACTTGAAAGCGGGGCAGAATTGCAGGAAACCGATTTCAGGAGGTAGACTGGAATTGCATTGAAAGCATAGGAAAAGAGGAAGAACGTCCACAATGATGCACTTGGCCATAAAGGGCGTATGCGTTTTTTCCTGAATATATTCAGGAAAATATTCAGAATATATTCAGGAAAAAACGCATACGCCCTTTTTGGCCAACCAAGCAAGCTTGCAAAGGAAATCTGCACTACAATGAAGTCTCACTTCCCCCCGGTCAAAAGGGCCATCTGTAAAAAGTGTAAAATCCAGAAAGGCAGGACAGGCCATGGAGAACTGGGAGCCTTGTTATGCTGATGGGCGGGATGTAAATTGCCAACAGACACTCGGGAGAAGTGTATGGTGTTTCCTGAAACATCTAAAAAACAAAGCAACAGAGCCTAGGGCACTTCCACTTATGGTCCTATAGCTTAGGGAAATTAAAATCAAAAAGACACAGCCACCCCAAAGTTTGGGACGCCTCCGTTTACAAGAACCGCGTTTACAGTACAAGTTCAATATCACAGAAAGTGAAAAATGGATAAAGAACTTGTGGTACTTACGTACAATGCAGTATCACTCAGCAATGAAATCTATGTCTTCAGGCCCTTAGCAGCACAATGAGTGGATTCAGGTACGATGATTCTAACTGAAATAAGTCACACAGAAAAAGAAACATCATAAGATATCACTAATACACGGAATGTAAACTTGGCTACACAGGAACTGCATTCCAAAACAGAACAGGGTCTCAAATTTAGAAAACCAACTTATGCTTGCTTAAGGGGAAAGGTGAGTTGGGGTGCTGCATAAAACCAGAGATTGAAATGAGCACAGATAAAGTTCCTTAAGCCAAATATGGAATAGACAAGAGCTACTCCTTGCTCAACGAAATGGACTCAACACCGCATATTAAACGCCTAAGAATGTACCTGACTAGTAAGTATCTTAAAACCTATGGATTGTTATGTCTCTGAAAGAGAATCAAGCATGTGTACAGGGGCATAAACGCAGCAGTGATAGGATTGGAGAGGTTCGGTGAGCAAATGAAGACCCTTTGAAGTCATATTGCATGGTACCCATTCCACGGGTTTCAACTACCCAGGTTTAAGGTATTCTTCCTTCAGCTAAAACATGCATGTGAAACCTAGAGTATGATCAACCATGTGATCGGGAGACGTGTTCAAATATGTCTCAGTTTTCGTACCCTGGTACTTGGGTGCAACATTCCAGACGCTTTACTAACACTCTCCCCACTTGGAGAGTCAGCGCCTTTAACCTCCTGTTTGGCCCAGTTTGCAATTTCTGTGGAAGATGAACAGGAATAGCGAGAACCAATGAGAGACTAGCTGGAGGTGTCTGGACGGGCAAATTTAACTCTCATTTCCCACCAGGAAGAGGAAATAACCAAAGGCTCAGCGTGCCGTGCCGGAACCAGATTAGGGCCTGAAGCCATCCTGCGGTGTTGCGGCCAGGTCACAAGAAAGCGAGTTGAAGAAAGGAACTCAGGGGCACTGTAATTCACAAACCTGCAGAGTTATAAATGACAGCTATCGTCCAAAAATAGACTGAAGTAAGGCTGCCAAGAGGACTTGAAAGCGGGGCAGAATTGCAGGAAACCGATTTCAGGAGGTAGACTGGAATTGCACTGAAAGCATAGGAAAAGAGGCAGAACGTCCACAATGATGCACTTGGCCAAAAAGTGCGTATGCGTTTTTTCCTGAATATATTCAGGAAAAAACGCATACGCCCTTTTTGGCCAACCAAGCAAGCTTGCAAAGGAAATCTGCACTACAATGAAGTCTCACTTCCCCCCGGTCAAAAGGGCCATCTGAAAAAAGTGTAAAATCCAGAAAGGCAGGACAGGCCATGGAGAACTGGGAGCCTTGTTATGCTGATGGGCGGGATGTAAATTGCCAACAACCACTCGGGAGAAGTGTATGGTGTTTCCTGAAACATCTAAAAAACAAAGCAACAGAAACTAGGGCACTTCCACTTATGGTCCTATAGCTTAGGGAAATTAAAATCAAAAAGACACAGCCACCCCAAAGTGTGGAACAGCTCTGTTTACAAGAACCTCGTTTACAGTACAAGTTCAACATTGCAGAAAGTGAAAAATGGATAAACAAGTTGTGGTATTTACTTACAAAGCAATATCACTCAGCAATGAAATCTGTGTCATCAGGCCCTTAGCAGCACAATGAGTGGATTCAGGTATGATGATTCTAACTGAAATAAGTCACACAGAAAAAGAAACATCATAAGATATCAGTAATACACGGAATGTAAACTTGGCTACACAGGAACTGAATTACAGAACAGAACAGGGTCTCAAATTTAGAAAACCAACTTTTGCTGGCTTAAGAGGAAGGGTGAGTTGGGGTGCTGCATAAAACCAGAGATTGAAATGAGCACAGATAAAGTTCCTTAAGCCAAATATGGAATAGACAAGAGCTACTCCTTGCTCAACGAAATGGACTCAACACCGCATATTAAACGCCTAAGAATGTACCTGACTAGTAAGTATCTTAAAACCTATGGATTGCTATGTCTCCGAAAGAGAATCAAGCATGTGTACAGGGGCATAAACGCAGCAGTGATAGGATTGGAGAGGTTCGGTGAGCAAATGAAGACCCTTTGACGTCATATTGCATGGTTCCCATTCCACGGGTTTCAACTACCCAGGTTTTAGGTATTCTTCCTTTAGCTAAAACATGCATGTGGAACCTAGAGTATGATCAACCATGTGATCGGGAGAGGTGTTCAAATATGTCTCACTTTTCGTACCCTGGTACTCGGGTGCAACATTCCAGATGCTTTACTAACACTCTCCCGACTTGGAGAGTCAGTCCCTTTAACCTCCCATTTGGCCCAGTTTGCAATTTCTGCGGAAGATGAACAGGAATAGCGAGAACCAATGAGAGGCTAGCTGGAGGTGTCTGGACGGGCAAATTTAACTCCCATTTCCCACCAGGAAGAGGAATTAACCAAAGGCTCAGTGTGACGTGCCGGAACCATATTAGGGCCTGAAGCCATCCTGCGGTGTTGCGGCCAGCTCACAAGAAAGCGAGTTGAAGAAAGGAGCTCAGGGGCACTGTAATTCACAAACCTGCAGAGTTATAAATGACAGCTATCGTCCAAAAATAGACTGAAGTAAGGCTGCCAAGAGGACTTGAAAGCGGGGCAGAATTGCAGGAAACCGATTTCAGGAGGTAGACTGGAATTGCATTGAAAGCATAGGAAAAGAGGCAGAACGTCCACAATGATGCACTTGGCCAAAAAGGGCGTATGCGTTTTTTCCTGAATATATTCAGGAAAAAACGCATACGCCCTTTTTGGCCAACCAAGCAAGCTTGCAAAGGAAATCTGCACTACAATGAAGTCTCACTTCCCCCCGGTCAAAAGGGCCATCTGAAAAAAGTGTAAAATCCAGAAAGGCAGGACAGGCCATGGAGAACTGGGAGCCTTGTTATGCTGATGGGCGGGATGTAAATTGCCAACAACCACTCGGGAGAAGTGTATGGTGTTTCCTGAAACATCTAAAAAACAAAGCAACAGAACCTAGGGCACTTCCACTTATGGTCCTATAGCTTAGGGAAATTAAAATCAAAAAGACACAGCCACCCCAAAGTTTGGAACGGCTCTGTTTACAAGAACCTCGTTTACAGTACAAGTTCAACATCGCAGAAAGTGAAAAATGGATAAAGAAGTTGTGGTATTTACTTACAAAGCAATATCACTCAGCAATGAAATCTGTGTCATCAGGCCCTTAGCAGCACAATGAGTGGATTCAGGTATGATGATTCTAACTGAAATAAGTCACACAGAAAAAGAAACATCATAAGATATCAGTAATACACGGAATGTAAACTTGGCTACACAGGAACTGCATTCCAAAACAGAACAGGGTCTCAAATTTAGAAAACCAACTTATGCTTGCTTAAGGGTAAAGGTGAGTTGGGGTGCTGCATAAAACCAGAGATTGAAATGAGCACAGATAAAGTTCCTTAAGTCAAATATGGAATAGACAAGAGCTACTCCTTGCTCAACGAAATGGACTCAACACCGCATATTAAACGCTTAAGAATGTACCTGACTAGTAAGTATCTTAAAACCTATGGATTGCTATGTCTCCAAAAGAGAATCAAGCATGTGTACAGGGGCATAAACGCAGCAGTGGTAGGATTGGAGATGTTCGGTGAGAAAATGAAGACCCTTTGAAGTCATATTGCATGGTACCCATTCCACGGGTTTCAACTACCCAGGTTTAAGGTATTCTTCCTTCAGCTAAAACATGCATGTGGAACCTAGAGTATGATCAACCATGTGATCGGGAGACGTGTTCAAATATGTCTCAGTTTTCGTACCCTGGTACTCGGGTGCAACATTCCAGATGCTTTACTAACACTCTCCCGACTTGGAGAGTCAGTCCCTTTAACCTCCTGTTTGGCCCAGTTTGCAATTTCTGCGGAAGATGAACAGGAATAGCGAGAACCAATGAGAGACTAGCTGGAGGTGTCTGGACGGGCAAATTTAACTCTCATTTCCCACCAGGAAGAGGAATTAACCAAAGGATCAGCGTGCCGTGCCGGAACCAGATTAGGGCCTGAAGCCATGCTGCGGTGTTGCGGCCAGGTCAAAAGAAAGCGAGTTGAAGAAAGGAGCTCAGGGGCACTGTAATTCACAAACCTGCAGAGTTATAAATGACAGCTATCGTCCAAAAATAGACTGAAGTAAGGCTGCCAAGAGGACTTGAAAGCGGGGCGGAATTGCAGGAAACCGATTTCAGGAGGTAGACTGGAATTGCATTGAAAGCATAGGAAAAGAGGCAGAACGTCCACAATGATGCACTTGGCCAAAAAGGGCGTATGCGTTTTTTCCTGAATATATTCAGGAAAAAACGCATACGCCCTTTTTGGCCAACCAAGCAAACTTGCAAAAGAAATCTGCACTACAATGAAGTCTCACTTCTCCCCGGTCAAAAGGGCCATCTGAAAAAAGTGTAAAATCCAGAAAGGCAGGACAGGCCATGGAGAACTGGGAGCCTTGTTATGCTGATGGGCGGGATGTAAATTGCCAACAGACACTCAGGAGAAGTGTATGGTGTTTCCTGAAACATCTAAAAAACAAAGCAACAGAGCCTAGGGCACTGCCACTTATGGTCCTATAGCTTAGGGAAATTAAAATCAAAAAGACACAGCCACCCCAAAGTTTAGGACGCCTCCGTTTACAAGAACCTTGTTTACCGTACAAGTTCAATATCACAGAAAGTGAAAAATGGATAAAGAACTTGTGGTACTTACGTACAATGCAGTATCACTCAGCAATGAAATCTATGTCATCAGGCCCGTAGCAGCATAATGAATGGATTCAGGTATGATGATTCTAACTGAAATAAGTCACACAGAAAAAGAAACATCATAAGATATCAGTAATACACGGAATGGAAACTTGGCTACACAGGAACTGCATTCCAAAACAGAACAGGGTCTCAAATTTAGAAAACCAACTTATGCTTGCTTAAGGGGAAAGGTGAGTTGGGGTGCTGCATAAAACCAGAGATTGAAATGAGCACAGATAAAGTTCCTTAAGCCAAATATGGAATAGACAAGAGCTACTCCTTGCTCAACGAAATGGACTCAACACCGCATATTAAATGCCTAAGAATGTACCTGACTAGTAAGTATCTTAAAACCTATGGATTGCTATGTCTCCGAAAGAGAATCAAGCATGTGTACAGGGGCATAAACGCAGCAGTGATAGGATTGGAGAGGTTTGGTGAGCAACTGAAGACCCTTTGAAGTCATATTGTATGGTACCCATTACACGGGTCTCAAACTCCAGGTTTAAGGTATTCTTCCTTCAGCTAAAACATGCACGTGGAACCCAGAGTATGATCAACCATGTGAACGGGAGACGTGTTCAAATATGTCTCAGTTTTCCTCCCCTGGTACTCGGGTGCAACATTCCAGACGCTTTACTAACACTCTCCGGACTTGGAGAGTCAGTCCCTTTAACCTCCTGTTTGGCCCAGTTTGCAATTTCTGCGGAAGATGAACAGGAATAGCGAGATCCAATGAGAGGCTAGCTGGAGGTGTCTCGACGGGCAAATTTAACTCTCATTTCCCACCAGGAAGAGGAATTAACCAAAGGCTCAGCATGCCGGGCCGGAACCAGATTAGGGCCTGAAGCCATCCTGCGGTGTTGCGGCCAGCTCAAAAGAAAGCGAGTTGAAGAAAGGAGCTCAGGGGCACTGTAATTCACAAACCTGCAGAGTTATAAATGACAGCTATCGTCCAAAAATAGACTGAAGTAAGGCTGCCAAGAGGACTTGAAAGCGGGGCAGAATTGCAGGAAACCGATTTCAGGAGGTAGACTGGAATTGCATTGAAAGCATAGGAAAAGAGGCAGAACGTCCACAATGATGCACTTGGCCAAAAAGGGCGTATGCGTTTTTTCCTGAATATATTCAGGAAAAAACGCATACGCCCTTTTTGGCCAACCAAGCAAGCTTGCAAAGGAAACCTGCACTACAATGAAGTCTCACTTCCCCCCAGTCAAAAGGGCCATCTGAAAAAAGTGTAAAATCCAGAAAGGCAGGACAGGCCATGGAGAACTGGGAGCCTTGTTATGCTGATGGGCGGGATGTAAATTGCCAACAACCACTCGGGAGAAGTGTATGGTGTTTCCTGAAACATCTAAAAAACAAAGCAACAGAGCCTAGGGCACTTCCACTTATGGTCCTATAGCTTAGGGAAATTAAAATCAAAAAGACACAGCCACCCCAAAGTTTGGGACGCCTCCGTTTACAAGAACCTCGTTTACCGTACAAGTTCAATATCACAGAAAGTGAAAAATGGATAAAGAACTTGTGGTACTTACGTACAATGCAGTATCACTCAGCAATGAAATCTATGTCATCAGGCCCGTAGCAGCATAATGAGTGGATTCAGGTACGATGATTCTAACTGAAATAAGTCACACAGAAAAAGAAACATCATAAGATATCACTAATACATGGAATGTAAACTTGGCTACACAGGAACTGAATTACAGAACAAAACAGGTCCTCAAATTTAGAAAACCAACTTATGCTTGCTTAAGGGTAAAGGTGAGTTGGGGTGCTGCATAAAACAAGAGATTGAAATGAGCACAGATAAAGTTCCTTAAGCCAAATATGGAATACACAAGAGCTACTCCTTGCTCAACGAAATGGACTCAACACCGCATATTAAACGCCTAAGAATGTACCTGACTAGTAAGTATCTTAAAACCTATGGATTGCTAGGTCTCCGAAAGAGAATCAAGCATGTGTACAGGGGCATAAACGCAGCAGTGATAGGATTGGAGAGGTTCGGTGAGCAAATGAAGACCCTTTGAAGTCATATTGCATGGTACCCATTCCACGGGTTTCAACTACCCAGGTTTTAGGTATTCTTCCTTCAGCTAAAACATGCATGTGGAACCCAGAGTATGATCAACCATGTGATCGGGAGACGTGTTCAAATATGTCTCAATTTTCCTCCCCTGATACTCGTGTGCAACATTCCACACGCTTTACTAACACTCTCCCCACTTGGAGAGTCAGCGCCTTTAACCTCCTGTTTGGCTCAGTTTGCAATTTCTGCGGAAGATGAACAGGAATAGCGAGAACCAATGAGAGGCTAGCTGGAGGTGTCTGGACGGGCAAATATAACTCTCATTTCCCACCAGGAAGGGGAAATAACCAAAGGCTCAGCGTGCCGTACCGGAACCAGATTAGGGCCTGAAGCCATCCTGCGGTGTTGCGGCCAGCTCAAAAGAAAGAGAGTTGAAGAAAGGAGCTCAGGGCACTGTAATTCACAAACCTGCAGAGTTATAAATGACAGCTATCGTCCAAAAATAGACTGAAGTAAGGCTGCCAAGAGGAGTTGAAAGCGGGGCAGAATTGCAGGAAACCGATTTCAGGAGGTAGACTGGAACTGCATTGAAAGCATAGGAAAAGAGGCAGAACGTCCACAATGATGCACTTGGCCAAAAAGGGCGTATGCGTTTTTTCCTGAATATATTCAGGAAAAAACGCATACGCCCTTTTTGGCCAACCAAGCAAGCTTGCAAAGGAAATCTGCACTACAATGAAGTCTCACTTCCCCCCGGTCAAAAGGGCCATCTGAAAAAAGTGTAAAATCCAGAAAGGCAGGACAGGCCATGGAGAACTGGGAGCCTGTTATGCTGATGGGCGGGATGTAAATTGCCAACAACCACTCGGGAGAAGTGTATGGTGTTTCCTGAAACATCTAAAAAACAAAGCAACAGAGCCTAGGGCACTGCCACTTATGGTCCTATAGCTTAGGGAAATTAAAAACAAAAAGACACAGCCACCCCAAAGTTTGGAACGGCTCTGTTGACAAGAACCTCGTTTACAGTACAAGTTCAACATCGCAGAAAGTGAAAAATGGATAAAGAAGTTGTGGTATTCACTTACAAAGCAATATCACTCAGCAATGAAATCTATGTCATCAGGCGCTTACTTGCACAATGAGTGGATTCAGGTATGATGATTCTAACTGAAATAAGTCACACAGAAAAAGAAACATCATAAGATATCACTAATACACGGAATGTAAACTTGGCTACACAGGAACTGAATTCCATAACAGAACAGGGTCTCAAATTTAGAAAACCAACTTATGCTTGCTTAAGGGGAAAGGTGAGTTGGGGTGCTGCATAAAACCAGAGATTGAAATGAGTACAGATAAAGTTCCTTAAGCCAAATATGGAATAGACAAGAGCTACTCCTTGCTCAACGAAATGGACTCAACACCGCATATTAAACGCCTAAGAATGTACCTGACTAGTAAGTATCTTAAAACCTATGGATTGCTATGTCTCCGAAAGAGAATCAAGCATGTGTACAGGGGCATAAACGCAGCAGTGATAGGATTGGAGAGGTTCGTGAGCAAATGAAGACCCTTTGAAGTCATATTGCATGGTACCCATTCCACGGGTTTCAACTACCCAGGTTTAAGGTATTCTTCCTTCAGCTAAAACATGCATGTGGAACCTAGAGTATGATCAACCATGTGATCGGGAGACGTGTTCAAATATATCTCAGTTTTCGTACCCTGGTACTCGGGTGCAACATTCCAGACGCTTTACTAACACTCTCCCGACTTGGAGAGTCAGTCCCTTTAACTTCCTCTTTGGCCCAGTTTGCAATTTCTGTGGAAGATGAACAGGAATAGCGAGAACCAATGAGAGACTAGCTGGAGGTGTGTGGATGGGCAAATTTATCTCTCATTTCCCACCAGGAAGAGGAATTAACCAAAGGCTCAGCGTGCCGTGCCAGAACCAGATTAGGGCATGAAGACATCCTGCGGTGTTGCGGCCAGGTCACAAGAAAGCGAGTTGAAGAAAGGAGCTCAGGGGCACTGTAATTCACAAACCTGCAGAGTTATAAATGACAGCTATCGTCCAAAAATAGACTGAAGTAAGGCTGCCAAGAGGACTTGAAAGAGGAGCAGAATTGCAGGAAACCGATTTCAGGAGGTAGACTGGAATTGCATTGAAAGCATAGGAAAAGAGGCAGAACGTCCACAATGATGCACTTGGCCAAAAAGGGCGTATGCGTTTTTTCCTGAATATATTCAGGAAAAAACGCATACGCCCTTTTTGGCCAACCAAGCAAGCTTGCAAAGGAAATCTGCACTACAATGAAGTCTCACTTCCCCCCGGTCAAAAGGGCCATCTGAAAAAAGTGTAAAATCCAGAAAGGCAGGACAGGCCATGGAGAACTGGGAGCCTTGTTATGCTGATGGGCGGGATGTAAATTGCCAACAGACACTCAGGAGAAGTGTATGGTGTTTCCTGAAACATCTAAAAAACAAAGCAACAGAGCCTAGGGCACTTCCACTTATGGTCCTATAGCTTAGGGAAATTAAAATCAAAAAGACACAGCCACCCCAAAGTTTGGGACGCCTCTGTTTACAAGAACCTCGTTTACCGTACAAGTTCAATATCACAGAAAGTGAAAAATTGATAAACAACTTGTGGTACTTACGTACAATGCAGTATCACTCAGCAATGAAATCTATGTCATCAGGCCCGTAGCAGCATAATGAGTGGATTCAGGTACGAGGATTCTAACTGAAATAAGTCACACAGAAAAAGAAACATCATAAGATATCAGTAATACACGGAATGTAAACTTGGCTACACAGGAACTGCATTCCAAAACAGAACAGGGTCTCAAATTTAGAAAACCAACTTATGCTTGCTTAAGGGGAAAGGTGAGTTGGGGTGCTGCATAAAACCAGAGATTGAAATGAGCACAGATAAAGTTCCTTAAGCCAAATATGGAATAGACAAGAGCTACTCCTTGCTCAACGAAATGGACTCAACACCGCATATTAAACGCCTAAGAATGTACCTGACTAGTAAGTATCTTAAAACCTATAGATTGCTATGTCTCCGAAAGAGAATCAAGCATGTGTACAGGGGCATAAACGCAGCAGTGATAGGATTGGAGAGGTTCGGTGAGCAAATGAAGACCCTTTGAAGTCATATTGCATGGTACCCATTCCACGGGTTTCAACTACCCAGGTTTTAGGTATTCTTCCTTCAGCTAAAACATGCATGTGGAACCCAGAGTATGATCAACCGTGTGATCGGGAGACGTGTTCAAATATGTCTCAGTTTTCGTACCCTGGTACTCGCGTGCAACATTCCAGACGCTTTACTAACACACTCCCGACTTGGAGAGTCAGTCCCTTTAACCTCCTGTTTGGCCCAGTTTGCAATTTCTGCGGAAGATGAACAGGAATAGCGAGAACCAATGAGAGACTAGCTGGAGGTGTCTGGACGGGCAAATTTAACTCTCATTTCCCACCAGGAAGAGGAAATAACCAAAGGCTCAGCGTGCCGTACCGGAACCAGATTAGGGCCTGAAGCCATCCTGCGGTGTTGCGGCCAGCTCATAAGAAAGCGAGTTGAAGAAAGGTGCTCAGGGACACTGCAATTCACAAACCTGCAGAGTTATAAATGACAGCTATCGTCCAAAAATATACTGAAGTACGGCTGCCAAGAGGACTTGAAAGCGGGGCAGAATTGCAGGAAACCGATTTCAGGAGGTAGACTGGAATTGCATTGAAAGCATAGGAAAAGAGGCAGAACGTCCACAATGATGCACTTGGCCAAAAAGGGCGTATGCGTTTTTTCCTGAATATATTCAGGAAAAAACGCATACGCCCTTTTTGGCCAACCAAGCAAGCTTGCAAAGGAAATCTGCACTACAATGAAGTCTCACTTCCTCCCGGTCAAAAGGGCCATCTGAAAAAAGTGTAAAATCCAGAAAAGCAAGACAGGCCATGGAGAACTGGGAGCCTTGTTATGCTGATGGGCGGGATGTAAATTGCCAACAGACACTCTGGAGAAGTGTATGGTGTTTCCTGAAACATCTAAAAAACAAAGCAACAGAACCTAGGGCACTGCCACTTATGGTCCTATAGTTTAGGGAAATTAAAATCAAAAAGACAGAGCCACCCCAATGTTTGGAACGGCTCTGTTTACAAGAACCTCGTTTACCGTACAAGTTCAACATCGCAGAAAGTGAAAAATGGATAAAGAAGTTGTGGTATTTACTTACAAAGCAATATCACACAGCAATGAAATCTGTGTCATCAGGCCCTTAGCAGCACAATGAGTGGATTCAGGTATGATGATTCTAACTGAAATAAGTCACACAGAAAAAGAAACATCATAAGATATCAGTAATACACGGAATGTAATCTTGGCTACACAGGAACTGAATTACAGAACAGAACAGGGTCTCAAATTTAGAAAACCAACTTATGCTTGCTTAAGGGTAAAGGTGAGTTGGGGTGCTGCATAAAACCAGAGATTGAAATGAGCACAGATAAAGTTCCTTAAGCCAAATATGGAATAGACAAGAGCTACTCCTTGCTCAACGAAATGGACTCAACACCGCATATTAAACGCCTAAGAATGTACCTGACTAGTAAGTATCTTAAAACCTATGGATTGCCATACCTCCGAAAGAGAATCAAGCATGTGTACAGGGGCATAAACGCAGCAGTGATAGGATTGGAGAGGTTCGGTGAGCAAATGAAGACCCTTTGAAGTCATATTGCATGGTACCCATTCCACGGGTTTCAACTACCCAGGTTTAAGGTATTCTTCCTTCAGCTAAAACATGCATGTGGAACCTAGAGTATGATCAACCATGTGATCGGGAGACGTGTTCAAATATGTCTCAGTTTTCCTCCCCTGGTACTCGGGTGCAACATTCCAGACGCTTTACTAACACTCTCCCCACTTGGAGAGTCAGCGCCTTTAACCTCCTGTTTGGCCCAGTTTGCAATTTCTGTGGAAGATGAACAGGAATAGCGAGAACCAATGAGAGGCTAGCTGGAGGTGTCTGGACGGGCAAATTTAACTCTCATTTCCCACCAGGAAGAGGAAATAACCAAAGGCTCAGCGTGCCGTACCGGAACCAGATTAGGGCCTGAAGCCATCCTGCGGTGTTGCGGCCAGCTCAAAAGAAAGCGAGTTGAAGAAAGGAGCTCAGGGGCACTGTAATTCACAAACCTGCAGAGTTATAAATGACAGCTATCGTCCAAAAATAGACTGAAGTAAGGCTGCCAAGAGGACTTGAAAGCGGGGCAGAATTGCAGGAAACCGATTTCAGGAGGCAGACTGGAATTGCATTGAAAGCATAGGAAAAGAGGCAGAACGTCCACAATGATGCACTTGGCCAAAAAGGGCGTATGCGTTTTTTCCTGAATATATTCAGGAAAAAACGCATACGCCCTTTTTGGCCAACCAAGCAAGGTTGCAAAGGAAATCTGCACTACAATGAAGTCTCACTTCCCCCCGGTCAAAAGGGCCATCTGAAAAAAGTGTAAAATCCAGAAAGGCAGGACAGGCCATGGAGAACTGGGAGCCTTGTTATGCTGATGGGCGGGATGTAAATTGCCAACAACCACTCGGGAGAAGTGTATGGTGTTTCCTGAAACATCTAAAAAACAAAGCAACAGAACCTAGGGCACTTCCACTTATGGTCCTATAGCTTAGGGAAATTAAAATCAAAAAGACACAGCCACCCCAAAGTTTGGAACGGCTCTGTTTACAAGAACCTCGTTTACAGTACAAGTTCAACATCGCAGAAAGTGAAAAATGGATAAAGAAGTTGTGGTATTTACTTACAAAGCAATATCACTCAGCAATGAAATCTGTGTCATCAGGCCCTTAGCAGCACAATGAGTGGATTCAGGTATGATGATTCTAACTGAAATAAGTCACACAGAAAAAGAAACATCATAAGATATCAGTAATACACGGAATGTAAACTTGGCTACACAGGAACTGAATTACAGAACAGAACAGGGTCTCAAATTTAGAAAACCAACTTATGCTTGCTTAAGGGGAAAGGTGAGTTGGGGTGCTGCATAAAACCAGAGATTTAAATGAGCACAGATAAAGTTCCTTAAGTCAAATATGGAATAGACAAGAGCTACTCCTTGCTCAACGAAATGGACTCAACACCGCATATTAAACGCCTAAGAATGTACCTGACTAGTAAGTATCTTAAAACCTATGGATTGCTATGTCTCCAAAAGAGAATCAAGGATGTGTACAGGGGCATAAACGCAGCAGTGATAGGATTGGAGAGGTTCGGTGAGCAAATGAAGGCCCTTTGAAGTCATATTGCATGGTACCCATTCCACGGGTTTCAACTACCCAGGTTTAAGGTATTCTTCCTTCAGCTAAAACATGCATGTGGAACCTAGAGTATGATCAACCATGTGATCGGGAGACGTGTTCAAATATGTCTCAGTTTTCGTACCCTGGTACTCGGGTGCAACATTCCAGACGCTTTACTAACACTCTCCCGACTTGGAGAGTCAGTCCCTTTAACCTCCTGTTTGGCCCAGTTTGCAATTTCTGCGGAAGATGAACAGGAATAGCGAGAACCAATGAGAGACTAGCTGGAGGTGTCTGGACGGGCAAATTTAACTCTCATTTCCCACCAGGAAGAGGAATTAACCAAAGGCTCAGCGTGCCGTGCCGGAACCAGATTAGGGCCTGAAGCCATCCTGCGGTGTTGCGGCCAGGTCACAAGAAAGCGAGTTGAAGAAAGGAGCTCAGGGGCACTGTAATTCACAAACCTGCAGAGTTATAAATGACAGCTATGGTCCAAAAATAGACTGAAGTAAGGCTGCCAAGAGGACTTGAAAGCGGGGCAGAATTGCAGGAAACCGATTTCAGGAGGTAGACTGGAATTGCATTGAAAGCATAGGAAAAGAGGCAGAACGTCCACAATGATGCACTTGGCCAAAAAGGGCGTATGCGTTTTTTCCTGAATATATTCAGGAAAAAACGCATACGCCCTTTTTGGCCAACCAAGCAAGCTTGCAAAGGAAATCTGCACTACAATGAAGTCTCACTTCTCCCTGGTCAAAAGGGACATCTGAAAAAAGTGTAAAATCCATAAAGGCAGGACAGGCCATGGAGACCTGGGAGCCTTGTTATGCTGATGGGCGGGATGTAAATTGCCAAAAACCACTCGGGAGAAGTGTATGGTGTTTCCTGAAACATCTAAAAAACAAAGCAACAGAACCTAGGGCACTTCCACTTATGGTCCTATAGCTTAGGGAAATTAAAATCAAAAAGACACAGCCACCCCAAAGTTTGGAACGGCTCTGTTTACAAGAACATCGTTTACAGTACAAGTTCAACATCGCAGAAAGTGAAAAATGGATAAAGAAGTTGTGGTATTTACTTACAAAGCAATATCACTCAGCAATGAAATCTGTGTCATCAGGCCCTTAGCAGCAAAATGAGTGGATTCACGTATGATGATTCTAACTGAAATAAGTCACACAGAAAAAGAAACATCATAAGTTATCAGTAATACACGGAATGTAAACTTGGCTACACAGGAACAGAATTACAGAACAGAACAGGGTCTCAAATTTAGAAAACCAACTTATGCTTGCTTAAGGGGAAAGGTGAGTTGGGGTGCTGCATAAAACCAGAGATTGAAATGAGCACAGATAAAGTTCCTTAAGCCAAATATGGAATAGACAAGAGCTACTCCTTGCTCAATGAAATGGACTCAACACCGCATATTAAACGCCTAAGAATGTACCTGACTAGTAAGTATCTTAAAACCTATAGATAGCTATGTCTCCGAAACAGAATCAAGCATGTGTACAGGGGCATAAACGCAGCAGTGATAGTATTGAAGAGGTTCGGTGAGCAAATGAAGACCCTTTGAAGTCATATTGCATGGTACACATTCCACGGGTTTCAACTACCCAGGTTTTAGGTATTCTTCCTTCAGCTAAAACATGCATGTGGAACCCAGAGTATGATCAACCATGTGATCGGGAGACGTGTTCAAATATGTCTCAGTTTTCCTCCCCTGGTACTCGTGTGCAACATTCCAGACGCTTTACTAACACTCTCCCCACTTGGAGAGTCAGTCCCTTTAACCTCCTGTTTGGCCCAGTTTGCAATTTCTGCGGAAGATGAACAGGAATAGCGAGAACCAATGAGAGACTAGCTGGAGGTGTCTGGACGGGCAAATTTAACTCTCATTTCCCACCAGGAAGAGGAATTAACCAAAGGCTCAGCGTGCCGTGCCGGAATCAGATTAGGGCCTGAAGCCATCCTGCGGTGTTGCGGCCAGCTCACGAGAAAGCGAGTTGTAGAAAGGAGCTCAGGGGCACTGTAATTCACAAACCTGCAGAGTTATAAATGACAGCTATCGTCCAAAAATATACTGAAGTAAGGCTGCCAAGAGGACTTGAAAGCGGGGCAGAATTGCAGGAAACCGATTTCAGGAGGTAGACTGGAATTGCATTGAAAACATAGGAAAAGAGGCAGAACGTCCACAATGATGCACTTGGCCAAAAAGGGCGTATGCGTTTTTTCCTGAATATATTCAGGAAAAAACGCATACGCCCTTTTTGGCCAACCAAGCAAGCTTGCAAAGGAAATCTGCACTAAAATGAAGTCTCACTTCCCCCCGGTCAAAAGGGCCATCTGAAAAAAGTGTAAAATCCAGAAAGGCAGGACAGGCCATGGAGAACTGGGAGCCTTGTTATGCTGATGGGCGGGATGTAAATTGCCAACAGACACTCGGGAGAAGTGTATGGTGTTTCCTGAAACATCTAAAAAACAAAGCAACAGAACCTAGGGCACTTCCACTTATGGTCCTATAGCTTAGGGAAATTAAAATCAGAAAGACACAGCCACCCCAAAGTTTGGAACGGCTCTGTTTACAAGAACCTCGTTTACAGTACAAGTTCAACAGAGGAGAAAGTGAAAAATGGATAAAGAAGTTGTGGTATTTACTTACAAAGCAATATCACTCAGCAATGAAATCTGTGTCATCAGGCCCTTAGCAGCACAATGAGTGGATTCAGGTATGATGATTCTAACTGAAATAAGTCACACAGAAAAAGAAACATCATAAGATATCAGTAATACACGGAACGTAAACTTGGCTACACAGGAACTGAATTACAGAACAGAACAGGGTCTCAAATTTAGAAAACCAACTTATGCTTGCTTAAGGGTAAAGGTGAGTTGGGGTGCTGCATAAAACCAGAGATTGAAATGAGCACAGATAAAGTTCATTAAGTCAAATATGGAATAGACAAGAGCTACTCCTTGCTCAACGAAATGGACTCAACACCGCATATTAAACGCCTAAGAATGTACCTGACTAGTATGTATCTTAAAACCTATGGATTGCTATGTCTCCGAAAGAGAATCAAGCATGTGTACAGGGGCATAAACGCAGCAGTGATAGGATTGGAGAGGTTCGATGAGCAAATGAAGACCCTTTGAAGTCATATTGCATGGTACCCATTCCACGGGTCTTAACTCTCCAGGTTTAAGGTATTCTTCCTTCAGCTAAAACATGCATGTGGAACCCAAGTATGATCAACCATGTGAACGGGAGACGTGTTCAAATATGTCTCAGTTTTCCTCCCCTGGTACTCGGGTGCAACATTCCAGATGCTTTACTAACACTCTCCCCACTTGGAGAGTCAGCGCCTTTTACCTCCTGTTTGGCCCAGTTTGCAATTTCTGCGGAAGATGAATAGGAATAGCGAGAAGCAATGAGAGACTAGCTGGAGGTGTCTGGACGGGCAAATTTAACTCTCATTTCCCACCAGGAAGAGGAAATAACCAAAGGCTCAGCGTGCCGTGCCGGAACCAGATTAGGGCCTGAAGCCATCCTGCGGTGTTGCGGCCAGGTCACAAGAAAGCAAGTTGAAGAAAGGAGCTCAGGGGCACTGTAATTCACAAACCTGCAGAGTTATAAATGACAGCTAACGTCCAAAAATATACTGAAGTAAGGCTGCCAAGAGGACTTGAAAGCGGGGCAGAATTGCAGGAAACCGATTTCAGGAGGTAGACTGGAATTGCATTGAAAGCATAGGAAAAGAGGCAGAACGTCCACAATGATGCACTTGGCCAAAAAGGGCATATGCGTTTTTTTCCTGAATATATTCAGGAAAAAACGCATACGCCCTTTATGGCCAACCAAGCAAGCTTGCAAAGGAAATCTGCACTACAATGAAACCTCACTTCCCCCCGGTCAAAAGGGCCATCTGAAAAAAGTGTAAAATCCAGAGAGGCAGGACAGGCCATGGAGAACAGGGAGCCTTGTTATGCTGATGGGCGGGATGTAAATTGCCAACAGACACTTGGGAGAAGTGTATGGTGTTTCCTGAAACATCTAAAAAACAAAGCAACAGAACCTAGGGCACTTCCACTTATGGTCCTATAGCTTAGGGAAATTAAAATCAAAAAGACACAGCCACCCCAAAGTTTGGAACGGCTCTGTTTACAAGAACCTCGTTTACAGTACAAGTTCAACATCGCAGAAAGTGAAAAATGGATAAAGAAGTTGTGGTATTTACTTACAAAGCAATATCACTCAGCAATGAAATCTGTGTCATCAGGCCCTTAGCAGCACAATGAGTGGATTCAAGTATGATGATTCTAACTGAAATAAGTCACACAGAAAAAGAAACATCATAAGATATCAGTAATACACGGAATGTAAACTTGGCTACACAGGAACTGAATTACAGAACAGAACAGGGTCTCAAATTTAGAAAACCAACTTATGCTTGCTTAAGGGTAAAGGTGAGTTGGGGTGCTGCATAAAACCAGAGATTGAAATGAGCACAGGTAAAGTTCCTTAAGTCAAATATGGAATAGACAAGAGCTACTCCTTGCTCAACGAAATGGACTCAACACCGCATATTAAACGCCAAGAATGTACCTGACTAGTAAGTATCTTAAAACCTATGGATTGCTATGTCTCCAAAAGAGAATCAAGCGTGTGTACAGGGGCATAAACGCAGCAGTGATAGGATTGGAGAGGTTCGGTGAGCAAATGAAGACCCTTTGAAGTCATATTGCATGGTACCCATTCCACGGGTCTTAACTCTCCAGGTTTAAGGTATTCTTCCTTCAGCTAAAACATGCATGTGGAACCCAAGTATGATCAACCATGTGAACGGGAGACGTGTTCAAATATGTCTCAGTTTTCCTCCCCTGGTACTCGGGTGCAACATTCCAGACGCTTTATTAACAGTCTCCCCACTTGGAGAGTCAGCGCCTTTAACCTGTTTGGCCCAGTTTGCAATTTCTGCGGAAGATGAACAGGAATAGGGAGAACCAATGAGAGACTAGCTGGACGTGTCTGGACGGGCAAATTTAACTCTCATTTCCCACCAGGAAGAGGAAATAACCAAAGGCTCAGCGTGCCGTACCGGAACCAGATTAGGGCCTGAAGCCATCCTGCGGTGTTGCGGCCAGGTCACAAGAAAGCGAGTTGAAGAAAGGAGCTCAGGGGCACTGTAATTCACAAACCTGCAGAGTTATAAATGACAGCTATCGTCCAAAAATAGACTGAAGTAAGGCTGCCAAGAGGACTTGAAAGCGGGGCAGAATTGCAGGAAACCGATTTCAGGAGGTAGAATGCAATTGCATTGAAAGCATAGGAAAAGAGGCAGCACTTCCACAATGATGCACTTGGCCAAAAAGGGCGTATGCGTTTTTTCCTGAATATATTCAGGAAAAAACGAATACGCCCTTTTTGGCCAACCAAGCAAGCTTGCAAAGGAAATCTGCACTACAATGAAGTCTCACTTCCCCCCGGTCAAAAGGGCCATCTGAAAAAAGTGTAAAATCCAGAAAGGCAGGACAGGCCATGGAGAACTGGGAGCCTTGTTATGCTGATGGGCGGGATGTAAATTGCCAACAGACACTCGGGAGAAGTGTATGGTGTTTCCTGAAACATCTAAAAAACAAAGCAACAGAGCCTAGGGCACTTCCACTTATGGACCTATAGCTTAGGGAAATTAAAATAAAAAAGACACAGCCACCCCAAAGTTTGGAACGGCTCTGTTTACAATAACCTCGTTTAAAATATAAGTTCAATATCGCAGAAAGTGAAAAATGGATAAAGAAGTTCTGGTATTTACTTACAAAGCAATATCACTCAGCAATGAAATCTATGTCATCAGGCCCTTAGCAGCACAATGAGTGGATTCAGGTATGATGATTCTAACTGAAATAAGTCACACAGAAAAAGAAACATCATAATATATCAGTAATACACGGAATGTAAACTTGGCTACACAGGAACTGAATTACAGAACAGAACAGGGTCTCAAATTTAGAAAACCAACTTATGCTTGCTTAAGGGGAAAAGTGAGTTGGGGTGCTGCATAAAACCAGAGATCGAAATGAGCACAGATAAAGTTCCTTAAGCCAAATATGGAATAGACAAGAGCTACTCCTTGCTCAACGAAATGGACTCAACACCACATATTAAACGCCTAAGAATGTACCTGACTAGTAAGTATCTTAAAACCTATGGATTGCTATGTCTCCAAAAGAGAATCAAGCATGTGTACAGGGGCATAAACGCAGCAGTGATAGGATTGGAGAGGTTCGGTGAGCAAATGAAGACCCTTTGAAGTCATATTGCATGGTACCCATTCCACGGGTTTCAACTACCCAGGTTTAAGGTATTCTTCCTTCAGCTAAAACATGCATGTGGAACCTAGAGTATGATCAACCATGTGATCGGGAGACGTGTTCAAATATATCTCAGTTTTCGTACCCTGGTACTCGGGTGCAACATTCCAGACGCTTTACTAACACTCTCCCGACTTGGAGAGTCAGTCCCTTTAACCTCCTGTTTGGCCCAGTTTGCAATTTCTGCGGAAGATGAACAGGAATAGCGAGAACCAATGAGAGACTAGCTGGAGGTGTCTGGACGGGCAAATTTAACTCTCATTTCCCACCAGGAAGAGGAATTAACCAAAGGCTCAGCGTGCCGTGCCGGAACCAGATTAGGGCCTGAAGCCATGCTGTGGTGTTGCGGCCAGGTCACAAGAAAGTGAGTTGAAGAAAGGAGCTCAGGGGCACTGTAATTCACAAACCTGCAGAGTTATAAATGACAGCTATCTTCCAAAAATATACTGAAGTAAGGCTGCCAAGAGGACTTGAAAGCGGGGCAGAATTGCAGGAAACCGATTTCAGGAGGTAGACTGGAATTGCATTGAAAGCATAGGAAAAGAGGCAGAACGTCCACAATGATGCACTTGGCGAAAAAGGGCGTATGCGTTTTTTCCTGAATATATTCAGGAAAAAACGCATACGCCCTTTATGGCCAACCAAGCAAGCTTGCAAAGGAAATCTGCAATACAATGAAGTCTCACTTCCCCCCGGTCAAAAGGGCCATCTGAAAAAAGTGTAAAATCCAGAAAGGCAGGACAGGCCATGGAGAACTGGGAGCCTTGTTATGCTGATGGGCGGGATGTAAATTGCCAACAACCACTCGGGAGAAGTGTATGGTGTTTCCTGAAACATCTAAAAAACAAAGCAACAGAGCCTAGGGCACTTCCACTTATGGTCCTATAGCTTAGGGAAATTAAAATCAAAAAGACACAGCCACCCCAAAGTTTGGGACGCCTCTGTTTACAAGAACCTCGTTTACAGTACAAGTTCAATATCACAGAAAGTGAAAAATGGATAAAGAACATGTGGTACTTACGTACAATGCAGTATCACTCAGCAATGAAATCTATGTCATCAGGCCCGTAGCAGCATAATGAGTGGATTCAGGTACGATGATTCTAACTGAAATAAGTCACACAGAAAAAGAAACATCATAATATATCCGTAATACACGGAATGTAAACTTGGCTACACAGGAACTGAATTACAGAACAGAACAGGGTCTCAAATTTAGAAAACCAACTTATGCTTGCTTTAGGGTAAAGGTCAGTTCGGTGCTGCATAACCAGAGATCGAAATGAGCACAGATAAAGTTCCTTAAGCCAAATATGGAATAGACAAGAGCTACTCCTTGCTCAACGAAATGGACTCAACACCGCATATTAAACGCCTAAGAATGTACCTGACTAGTAAGTATCTTAAAACCTATGGATTGCTATGTCTCCGAAAGAGAATCAAGCGTGTGTACAGGGGCATAAACGCAGCAGTGATAGGATTGGAGAGGTTCGGTGAGCAAATGAAGACCGTTTGAAGTCATATTGCATGGTACCCATTCCAAGGGTCTCAACTCTCCAGGTTTAAGGTATTCTTCCTTCAGCTAAAACATGCATGTGGAACCCAGAGTATGATCAACCGTGTGAACGGGAGACGTGTTCAAATATGTCTCAGTTTTCCTCCCCTGGTACCAGGGTGCAACATTCCAGACGCTTTACTAACACTCTCCCCACTTGGAGAGTCATCGCCTTTAACCTCCTGTTTGGCCCAGTTTGCAATTTCTGCGGAAGATGAACAGGAATAGGGAGAACCAATGAGAGACTAGCTGGAGGTGTCTGAACGGGCAAATTTAACTCTCATTTCCCACCAGGAAGAGGAAATATCCAAAGGCTCAGCTTGCCGTGCCGGAACCAGATTAGGGCCTGAAGCCGTCCTGCGGTGTTGCGGCCAGCTCACAAGAAAGCGAGTTGAAGAAAGGAGCTCAGGGGCACTGTAATTCACAAACCTGCAGAGTTATAAATGACAGCTATCGTCCAAAAATAGACTGAAGTAAGGCTGCCAAGAGGACTTGAAAGCAGGGCAGAATTGCAGGAAACCGATTTCAGGAGGTAGACTGGAATTGCATTGAAAGCATAGGAAAAGAGGCAGATCGTCCACAATGATGCACTTGGCCAAAAAGGGCATATGCGTTTTTTCCTGAATATATTCAGGAAAAAATGCATACGCCCTTTTTGGCCAACCAAGCAAGCTTGCAAAGGAAATCTGCACTACAATGAAGTCTCACTTTCCCCCAGTCAAAAGGGCCATCTGAAAAAAGTGTAAAATCCAGAAAGGCAGGACAGGCCATGGAGAACTGGGAGCCTTGTTATGCTGATGGGCGGGATGTAAATTGCCAACAGACACTCGGGAGAAGTGTATGGTGTTTCCTGAAACATCTAAAAAACAAAGCAACAGAGCCTAGGCACTGCCACTTATGGTCCTATAGCTTAGGGAAATTAAAATCAAAAAGACACAGCCACCCCAAAGTTTGGGACGCCTCTGTTTACAAGAACCTCGTTTACAGTACAAGTTCAATATCGCAGAAAGTGAAAAATGGATAAAGAAGTTGTGGTATTTACTTACAAAGCAATATCACTCAGCAATGAAATCTGTGTCATCAGGCCCTTAGTAGCACAATGAGTGGATTCAGGTATGATGATTCTAACTGAAATAAGTCACACAGAAAAAGAAACATCATAAGATATCAGTAATACACGGAATGTAAACTTGGCTACACAGGAACTGAATTACAGAACAGAACAGGGTCTCAAATTTAGAAAAGCAACTTATGCTTGCTTAAGGGTAAAGGTGAGTTGGGGTGCTGCATAAAACCAGAGATTGAAATGAGCCCAGATAAAGTTCCTTAAGTCAAATATGGAATAGACAAGAGCTACTCCTTGCTCAACGAAGTGGACTCAACACCGCATATTAAACGCCTAAGAATGTACCTGACTAGTAAGTATCGTAAAACCTATGTATTGCTATGTCTCCAAAAGAGAATCAAGCATGTGTACAGGGGCATAAACGCAGCAGTGATAGGATTGGAGAGGTTCGGTGAGCAAATGAAGACCCTTTGAAGTCATATTGCATGGTACCCATTAAACGGGTCTCAACTACCCAGGTTTTAGGTATTCTTCCTTCAGCTAAAACATGCATGTGGAACCCAAGTATGATCAACCATGTGAACGGGAGACGTGTTCAAATATGTCTCAGTTTTCCTCCCCTGGTACTCGGGTGCAACATTCCAGACGCTTTACTAACACTCTCCCCACTTGGAGAGTCAGCGCCTTTAACTTCTTGTTTGGCCCAGTTTGCAATTTCTGCGGAAGATGAACAGGAATAGCGAGAACCAATGAGAGACTAGCTGGAGGTGTCTGGACGGGCAAATTTAACTCTCATTTCCCACCAGGAAGAGGAATTAACGAAAGCCTCAGCGTGCCGTGCCGGAACCAGATTAGGGCCTGAAGCCATGCTGCGGTGTTGCGGCCAGGTCACAAGAAAGCGAGTTGAAGAAAGGAGCTCAGGGGCACTGTAATTCACAAACCTGCAGAGTTATAAATGACAGCTATCGTCCAAAAATATACTGAAGTAAGGTTGCCAAGAGGACTTGAAAGCGGGGCAGAATTGCAGGAAACCGATTTCAGGAGGTAGACTGGAATTGCATTGCAAGCATAGGAAAAGAGGCAGAACGTCCACAATGATGCACTTGGCCAAAAAGGGCATATGCGTTTTTTCCTGAATATATTCAGGAAAAAACGCATACGCCCTTTTTGGCCAACCAAGCAAGCTTGCAAAGGAAATCTGCACTACAATGAAGTCTCACTTCCCCCCGGTCAAAAGGGCCATCTGAAAAAAGTGTAAAATCCAGAAAGGCAGGACAGGCCATGGAGAACTGGGAGCCTTGTTATGCTGATGGGCGGGATGTAAATTGCCAACAACCACTCGGGAGAAGTGTATGGTGTTTCCTGAAACATCTAAAAAACAAAGCAACAGAACCTAGGGCACTTCCACTTATGGTCCTATAGCTTAGGGAAATTAAAATCAAAAAGACACAGCCACCCCAAAGTTTGGAACGGCTCTGTTTACAAGAACCTCGTTTACAGTACAAGTTCAACAGAGGAGAAAGTGAAAAATGGATAAAGAAGTTGTGGTATTTACTTACAAAGCAATATCACTCAGCAATGAAATATGTGTCATCAGGCCCTTAGCAGCACAATGAGTGGATTCAGGTATGATGATTCTAACTGAAATAAGTCACACAGAAAAAGAAACATCATAAGATATCAGTAATACACGGAACGTAAACTTGGCTACACAGGAACTGAATTACAGAACAGAACAGGGTCTCAAATTTAGAAAACCAACTTATGCTTGCTTAAGGGTAAAGGTGAGTTGGGGTGCTGCATAAAACCAGAGATTGAAATGAGCACAGGTAAATTTCCTTAAGTCAAATATGGAATAGACAAGAGCTACTCCTTGCTCAACGAAATGGACTCAACACCGCATATTAAACGCCAAGAATGTACCTGACTAGTAAGTATCTTAAAACCTATGGATTGCTATGTCTCCAAAAGAGAATCAAGCGTGTGTACAGGGGCATAAACGCAGCAGTGATAGGATTGGAGAGGTTCGGTGAGCAAATGAAGACCCTTTGAAGTCATATTGCATGGTACCCATTCCACGGGTCTCAACTCTGCAGGTTTAAGGTATTCTTCCTTCAGCTAAAACATGCATGTGGAACCCAGAGTATGATCAACCGTGTGAAAGGGAGACGTGTTCAAATATGTCTCAGTTCTTCTCCCCTGGTACTCGGGTGCAACATTCCAGACGCTTTACTAACACTCTCCCTAGTTGGAGAGTCAGCGCCTTTAACCTCCTGTTTGGCCCAGTTTGTAATTTCTGCGGCTGATGAACAGGAATAGGGAGAACCAATGAGAGACTAGCTGGAGGTGTCTGGACGGGCAAATTTAACTCTCATTTCCCACCAGGAAGAGGAAATAACCAAAGGCTCAGCGTGCCGTGCCGGAGCCAGATTACGGCCTGAAGCCATCCTGCTGTGTTGCGGCCTGCTCAAAAGAAAGCGAGTTGAAGAAAGGAGCTCAGGGGCACTGTAATTCACAAACCTGCAGAGTTATAAATGAGAGCTATCGTCCAAAAATAGACTGAAGTAAGGCTGCCAAGAGGACTTGAAAGCGGGGCAGAATTGCAGGAAACCGATTTCAGGATGTAGACTGGAATTGCAATGAAAGCATAGGAAAAGAGGCAGAACGTCCACAATGATGCACTTGGCCAAAAAGGGCGTATGCGTTTTTTCCTGAATATATTCAGGAAAAAACGCGTACGTTCTTTTTGGCCAACCAAGCACGCTTGCAAAGGAAATCTGCACTACAATGAAGTCTCACTTCCCCCCGGTCAAAAGGGCCATCTGAAAAAAGTGTAAAATCCAGAAAGGCAGGACAGGCCATGGAGAACTGGGAGCCTTGTTATGCTGATGGGCGGGATGTAAATTGTCAACAGACACTCGGGAGAAGTGTATGGTGTTTCCTGAAACATCTAAAAAACAAAGCAACAGAGCCTAGGGCACTTCCACTTATGGTCCTATAGCTTAGGGAAATTAAAATCAAAAAGACACAGCCACCCCAAAGTTTGGGACGCCTCTGTTTACAAGAACCTCGTTTACCGTACAAGTTCAATATCACAGAAAGTGAAAAATGGATAAAGAACTTGTGTTACTTACGTACAATGCAGTATCACTCAGCAATGAAATCTATGTCATCAGGCCCGTAGCAGCATAATGAGTGGATTCAGGTACGATGATTCTAACTGAAATAAGTCACACAGAAAAAGAAACATCATAAGATATCACTACTACACGGAATGTAAACTTGGCTACACAGGAACTGCATTCCAAAACAGAACAGGGTCTCAAATTTAGAAAACCAACTTATGCTTGCTTAAGGGGAAAGGTGAGTTGGTTTGCTGCATAAAACCAGAGATTGAAATGAGCACAGATAAATTTCCTTAAGCCAAATATGTAATAGACAAGAGCTACTCCTTGCTCAACGAAATGGACTCAAAACCCCATATTAAACGCCTAAGAACGTACCTGACTAGTAAGTATCTTAAAACCTATGGATTGCTATGTCTCCAAAAGAGAATCAAGCGTGTTTACAGGGGCATAAACGCAGCAGTGATAGGATTGGAGAGGTTCGGTGAGCAAATGAAGACCCTTTGAAGTCATATTGCATGGTACCCATTACACGGGTCTCAACTCTCCAGGTTTAAGGTATTCTTCCTTCAGCTAAAACATGCATATGGAACCCAGAGTATGATCAACCATGTGAACGGGAGACGTGTTCAAATATGTCTCAGTTTTCCTCCCCTGGTACTCGGGTGCAACATTCCAGACGCTTTACTAACACTCTCCCGACTTGGAGAGTCAGTCCCTTTAACGTCCTGTTTCGCCCAGTTTGCAATTTCTGCGGAAGATGAACAGGAATAGCGAGAACCAATGAGAGGCTAGCTGGAGGTGTCTGGACGGGCAAATTTAACTCTCATTTCCCACCAGGAAGAGGAATTAACCAAAGGCTCAGCATGCCGGGCCGGAACCAGATTAGGGCCTGAAGCCATCCTGCGGTGTTGCGGCCAGGTCACAAGAAAGCGAGTTGAAGAAAGGAGCTCAGGGGCACTGTAATTCACAAACCTGCAGAGTTATAAATGACAGCTATCGTCCAAAAATAGACTGAAGTAAGGCTGCCAAAAGGACTTGAAAGCGGGGCAGAATTGCAGGAAACCGATTTCAGGAGGTACACTGGAATTGCATTGAAAGCATAGGAAAAGAGGCAGAACGTCCACAATGATGCACTTGGCCAAAAAGGGCGTATGCGTTTTTTCCTGAATATATTCAGGAAAAAACGCATACGCCCTTTTTGGCCAACCAAGCAAGCTTGCAAAGGAAATCTGCACTACAATGAAGTCTCACTTCCCCCCGGTCAAAAGGGCCATCTGAAAAAAGTGTAAAATCCAAAAAGGCAGGACAGGCCATGGAGAACTGGGAGCCTTGTTATGCTGATGGGCGGGATGTAAATTGCCAACAGACACTCGGGAGAAGTGTATGGTGTTTCCTGAAACATCTAAAAAACAAAGCAACAGAACCTAGGGCACTTCCACTTATGGTCCTATAGCTTAGGGAAATTAAAATCAAAAAGACACAGCCACCCCAAAGTTTGGAACGGCTCTGTTTACAAGAACCTCGTTTACAGTACAAGTTCAACATCGCAGAAAGTGAAAAATGGATAAAGAAGTTGTGGTATTTACTTACAAAGTAATATCACTGAGCAATGAAATCTGTGTCATCAGGCCCTTAGCTGCACAATGAGTGGATTCAGGTATGATGATTCTAACTGAAATAAGTCACACAGAAAAAGAAACATCATAAGATATCAGTAATACACGGAATGTAAACTTGGCTACACAGGAACTGAATTACAGAACAGAACAGGGTCTCAAATTTAGAAAGCCAACTTATGCTTGCTTAAGAGGAAAGGTGAGTTGGGGTGCTGCATAAAACCAGAGATTGAAATGAGCACAGATAAAGTTCCTTAAGCCAAATATGGAATAGACAAGAGCTACTCCTTGCTCAACGAAATGGACTCAACACCCCATATTAAACGCCTAAGAATGTACCTGACTAGTAAGTATCTTAAAACCTATGGATTGCTATGTCTCCGAAAGAGAATCAAGCATGTGTACAGGGGCATAAACGCAGCAGTGATAGGATTGGAGAGGTTCGGTGAGCAAATGAAGACCCTTTGAAGTCATATTTCATGGTACTCATTCCACGGGTTTCAACTACCCAGGTTTTAGGTATTCTTCCTTCAGCTAAAACATGCATGTGGAACCCAGAGTATGATCAACCATGTGATCGGGAGATGTGTTCAAATATGTCTCAGTTTTCCTCCCCTGGTACTCGGGTGCAACATTCCAGACGCTTTACTAACACTCTCCCCACTTGGAGAGTCAGCGCCTTTAACCTCCTGTTTGACACAGTTTGCAATTTCTGCGGAAGATGAACAGGAATAGCGAGAACCCATGAGAGGCTAGCTGGAGGTGTCTGGACGGGCAAATTTAACTCTCATTTCCCACCAGGAAGAGGAAATAACCAAAGGCTCAGCATGCCGTACCGGAACCAGATTAGGGCCTGAAGCCATCCTGCGGTGTTGCGGCCAGCTCAAAAGAAAGCGAGTTGAAGAAAGGAGCTCAGGGGCACTGTAATTCACAAACCTGCAGAGTTATAAATGATAGCTGTCGTCCAAAAATATACTGAAGTAAGGCTGCAAAGAGGACTTGAAAGGGGGACAGAATTGCAGGAAACCGATTTCAGGAGGTAGACTGGAATTGCATTGAAAGCATAGGAAAAGAGGCAGAACGTCCACAATGATGCACTTGGCCAAAAAGGGCGTATGCGTTTTTTCCTGAATATATTCAGGAAAAAACGCATACGCCCTTTTTGGCCAACCAAGCAAGCTTGCAAAGGAAATCTGCACTACAATGAAGTCTCACTTCCCCCTGGTCAAAAGGGCCATCTGAAAAAAGTGTAAAATCCAGAAAGGCAGGACAGGCCATGGAGAACTGGGAGCCTTGTTATGCTGATGGGCGGGATGTAAATTGCCAACAGACACTCGGGAGAAGTGTATGGTGTTTCCTGAAACATCTAAAAAACAAAGCAACAGAGCCTAGGGCACTTCCACTTATGGTCCTATAGCTTAGGGAAATTAAAATAAAAAAGACACAGCCACCCCAAAGTTTGGGACGCCTCTGTTTACAAGAACCTCGTTTACCGTACAAATTCAATATCACAGAAAGTGAAAAATGGATAAAGAACTTGTGGTACTTACGTACAATGCAGTATCACTCAGCAATGAAATCTATGTCATCAGGCCCGTAGCAGCACAATGAGTGGATTCAGGTACGATGATTCTAACTGAAATAAGTCACACAGAAAAAGAAACATCATAAGATATCACTAATACACGGAATGTAAACTTGGCTACACAGGAACTGAATTCCAAAACAGAACAGGGTCTCAAATTTAGAAAACCAACTTATGCTTGCTTAAGGGGAAAGGTGAGTTGGGGTGCTGCATAAAACCAGAGATTGAAATGAGCACAGATAAAGTTCCTTAAGCCAAATATGGAATAGACAAGAGCTACTCCTTGCTCAACGAAATGGACTCAACACCGCATATTAAACGCCTAAGAATGTACCTGACTAGTAAGTATCTTAAAACCTATGGATTGCTATGTCTCCAAAAGAGAATCAAGCGTGTGTACAGGGGCATAAACGCAGCAGTGATAGGATTGGAGAGGTTCGGTGAGCAAATGAAGACCCTTTGAAGTCATATTGCATGGTACCCATTCCACGGGTCTCAACTCTCCAGGTTTAAGGTATTCTTCCTTCAGCTAAAACATGCATGTGGAACCCAGAGTATGATCAACAGTGTGATCGGGAGACGTGTTCAAATATGTCTCAGTTTTCGTACCCTGGTACTCGTGTGCAACATTCCAGACGCTTTACTAACACTCTCCCCACTTGGAGAGTCAGTCCCTTTAACCTCCTGTTTGGCTCAGTTTGCAATTTCTGCGGAAGATGAACAGGAATAGCGAGAACCAATGAGAGACTAGCTGGAGGTGTCTGAACGGGCAAATTTAACTCTCATTTCCCACCAGGAAGAGGAATTAACCAAAGGCTCAGCGTGCCGTGCCGGAACCAGATTAGGGCCTGAAGCCATCCTGCGGTGTTGCGGCCAGGTCACAAGAAAGCGAGTTGAAGAAAGGAGCTCAGGGGCACTGTAATTCACAAACCTGCAGAGTTATAAATGACAGCTATCGTCCAAAAATAGACTGAAGTAAGGCTGCAAAGAGGACTTGAAAGCGGGGCAGAATTGCAGGAAACCGATTTCAGGAGGTAGACTGGAATTGCATTGAAAGCATAGGAAAAGAGGCAGAACGTCCACAATGATGCACTTGGCCAAAAAGGGCGTATGCGTTTTTTCCTGAATATATTCAGGAAAAAACGCATACGCCCTTTTTGGCCAACCAAGCAAGCTTGCAAAGGAAATCTGCACTACAATGAAGTCTCACTTCCCCCCGGTCAAAAGGGCCATCTGAAAAAAGTGTAAAATCCAGAAAGGCAGGACAGGCCATGGAGAACTGGGAGCCTTGTTATGCTGATGGGCGGGATGTAAATTGCCAACAACCACTCGGGAGAAGTGTATGGTGTTTCCTGAAACATCTAAAAAACAAAGCAACAGAGCCTAGGCACTGCCACTTATGGTCCTATAGCTTAGGGAAATTAAAATCAAAAAGACACAGCCACCCCAAAGTTTGGGACGCCTCTGTTTACAAGAACCTCGTTTACAGTACAAGATCAACATCGCAGAAAGTGAAAAATGGATAAAGAAGTTGTGGTATTTACTTACAAAGCAATATCACTCAGCAATGAAATCTGTGTCATCAGGCCCTTAGTAGCACAATGAGTGGATTCAGGTATGATGATTCTAACTGAAATAAGTCACACAGAAAAAGAAACATCATAAGATATCAGTAATACACGGAATGTAAACTTGGCTACACAGGAACTGAATTACAGAACAGAACAGGGTCTCAAATTTAGAAAACCAACTTATGCTTGCTTAAGGGTAAAGGTGAGTTGGGGTGCTGCATAAAACCAGAGATTGAAATGAGCACAGATAAAGGTCCTTAAGTCAAATATGGAATAGACAAGAGCTACTCCTTGCTCAACGAAGTGGACTCAACACCGCATATTAAACGCCTAAGAATGTACCTGACTAGTAAGTATCGTAAAACCTATGGATTGCTATGTCTCCAAAAGAGAATCAAGCATGTGTACAGGGGCATAAACGCAGCAGTGATAGGATTGGAGAGGTTCGGTGAGCAAATGAAGACCCTTTGAAGTCATATTGCATGGTACCCATTACACGGGTTTCAACTACCCAGGTTTAAGATATTCTTCCTTCAGCTAAAACATGCATGTGGAACCCAAGTATGATCAACCATGTGATCGGGAGACGTGTTCAACTATGTCTCAGTTTTCGTACCCTGGTACTCGGGTGCAACATTCCAGACGCTTTACTAACACTCTCCCGACTTGGAGAGTCAGCGCCTTTAACCTCCTGTTTGGCCCAGTTTGCAATTTCTGCGGAAGATGAACAGGAATAGTGAGAACCAATGAGAGACTAGCTGGAGGTGTCTGGACGGGCAAATTTAACTCTCATTTCCCACCAGGAAGAGGAATTAACCAAAGGCTCAGCGTGCCGTGCCGGAACCAGATTAGGGCCTGAAGCCATGCTGCGGTGTTGCGGCCAGTTCACAAGAAAGCGAGTTGAAGAAAGGAGCTCAGAGGCACTGTAATTCACAAACTTGCAGAGTTATAAATGACAGCTATCGTCCAAAAATAGACTGAAGTAAGGCTGCCAAGAGGACTTGAAAGCGGGGCAGAATTGCAGGAAACCGATTTCAGGATGTAGACTGGAATTGCAATGAAAGCATAGGAAAAGAGGCAGAACGTCCACAATGATGCACTTGGCCAAAAAGGGCGTATGCGTTTTTTCCTGAATATATTCAGGAAAAAACGCATACGCCCTTTTTGGCCAACCAAGCACGCTTGCAAAGGAAATCTGCACTACAGTGAAGTCTCACTTCCCCCCGGTCAAAAGGGCCATCTGAAAAAAGTGTAAAATCCAGAAAGGCAACAGGCCATGGAGAACTGGGAGCCTTGTTATGCTGATGGGCTGGATGTAAATTGCCAACAGACACTCGGGAGAAGTGTATGGTGTTTCCTGAAACATCTAAAAAACAAAGCAACAGAACCTAGGGCACTTCCACTTATGGTCCTATAGCTTAGGGAAATTAAAATCAAAAAGACACAGCCACCCCAAAGTTTGGAACGGCTCTGTTTACAAGAACCTCGTTTACAGTACAAGTTCAACATCGCAGAAAGTGAAAAATGGATAAAGAAGTTGTGGTATTTACTTACAAAGTAATATCACTGAGCAATGAAATCTGTGTCATAAGGCCCTTAGCTGCACAATGAGTGGATTCAGGTATGATGATTCTAACTGAAATAAGTCACACAGAAAAAGAAACATCATAAGATATCAGTAATACACGGAATGTAAACTTGGCTACACAGGAACTGAATTACAGAACAGAACAGGGTCTCAAATTTAGAAAGCCAACTTATGCTTGCTTAAGAGGAAAGGTGAGTTGGGGTGCTGCATAAAACCAGAGATTGAAATGAGCACAGATAAAGTTCCTTAAGCCAAATATGGAATAGACAAGAGCTACTCCTTGCTCAACGAAATGGACTCAACACCCCATATTAAACGCCTAAGAATGTACCTGACTAGTAAGTATCTTAAAACCTATACATTGCTATGTCTCCGAAAGAGAATCAAGCATGTGTACAGGGGTATAAACGCAGCAGTGATAGGATTGGAGAGGTTCGGTGAGCAAATGAAGACCCTTTGAAGTCATATTTCATGGTACCCATTCCACGGGTTTCAACTACCCAGGTTTTAGGTATTCTTCCTTCAGCTAAAACATGCATGTGGAACCCAGAGTATGATCAACCATGTGATCGGGAGATGTGTTCAAATATGTCTCAGTTTTCCTCCCCTGGTACTCGGGTGCAACATTCCAGACGCTTTACTAACACTCTCCCCACTTGGAGAGTCAGCGCCTTTAACCTCCTGTTTGACACAGTTTGCAATTTCTGCGGAAGATGAACAGGAATAGCGAGAACCAATGAGAGGCTAGCTGGAGGTGTCTGGACGGGCAAATTTAACTCTCATTTCCCACCAGGAAGAGGAAATAACCAAAGGCTCAGCATGCCGTACCGGAACCAGATTAGGGCCTGAAGCCATCCTGCGGTGTTGCGGCCAGCTCAAAAGAAAGCGAGTTGAAGAAAGGAGCTCAGGGGCACTGTAATTCACAAACCTGCAGAGTTATAAATGACAGCTGTCGTCCAAAAATATACTGAAGTAAGGCTGCAAAGAGGACTTGAAAGGGGGACAGAATTGCAGGAATCCGATTTCAGGAGGTAGACTGGAATTGCATTGAAAGCATAGGAAAAGAGGCAGAACGTCCACAATGATGCACTTGGCCAAAAAGGGCGTATGCGTTTTTTCCTGAATATATTCAGGAAAAAACGCATACGCCCTTTTTGGCCAACCAAGCAAGCTTGCAAAGGAAATCTGCACTACAATGAAGTCTCACTTCCCCCCGGTCAAAAGGGCCATCTGAAAAAAGTGTAAAATCCAGAAAGGCAGGACAGGCCATGGAGAACTGGGAGCCTTGTTATGCTGATGGGCGGGATGTAAATTGCCAACAGACACTCGGGAGAAGTGTATGGTGTTTCCTGAAACATCTAAAAAACAAAGCAACAGAGCCTAGGGCACTTCCACTTATGGTCCTATAGCTTAGGGAAATTAAAATCAAAAAGACACAGCCACCCCAAAGTTTGGGACGCCTCTGTTTACAAGAACCTCGTTTACCGTACAAATTCAATATCACAGAAAGTGAAAAATGGATAAAGAACTTGTGGTACTTACGTACAATGCAGTATCACTCAGCAATGAAATCTATGTCATCAGGCCCGTAGCAGCACAATGAGTGGATTCAGGTACGATGATTCTAACTAAAATAAGTCACACAGAAAAATAAACATCATAAGATACCACTAATACACGGAATGTAAACTTGGCTACACAGGAACTGAATTACAGAACAGAACAGGGTCTCAAATTTAGAAAACCAACTTATGCTTGCTTAAGGGGAAAGGTGAGTTGGGGTGCTCATAAAACCAGAGATTGAAATGAGCACAGATAAAGTTCCTTAAGCCAAATATGGAATAGACAAGAGCTACTCCTTGCTCAACGAAATGGACTCAACACCGCATATTAAACGCCTAAGAATGTACCTGACTAGTAAGTATCTTAAAACCTATGGATTGCTATGTCTCCAAAAGACAATCAAGCGTGTGTACAGGGGCATAAACGCAGCAGTGATAGGATTGGAGAGGTTCGGTGAGCAAATGAAGACCCTTTGAAGTCATATTGCATGGTACCCATTCCACGGGTCTCAACTCTCCAGGTTTAAGGTATTCTTCCTTCAGCTAAAACATGCATGTGGAACCCAGAGTATGATCAACAGTGTGATCGGGAGACGTGTTCAAATATGTCTCAGTTTTCGTACCCTGGTACTCGTGTGCAACATTCCAGACGCTTTACTAACACTCTCCCAACTTGGAAAGTCAGCGCCTTTAACCTCCTGTTTGGCCCAGTTTGCAATTTCTGCGGAAGATGAACAGGAATAGCGAGAACCAATGAGAGACTAGCTGGAGGTGTCTGGACGGGTAAATTTAACTCTCATTTCCCACCAGGAAGAGGAATTAACCAAAGGCTCAGCATGCCGTGCCGGAACCAGATTAGGGCCTGAAGCCATGATGCGGTGTTGCGGCCAGGTCACAAGAAAGCAAGTTGAAGAAAGGAGCTCAGGGGCACTGTAATTCACAAACCTGCAGAGTTATAAATGACAGCTATCGTCCAAAAATAGACTGAAGTAAGGCTGCCAAGAGGACTTGAAAGCGGGGCAGAATTGCAGGATACCGATTTCAGGAGGTAGACTGGAATTGCATTGAAAGCGTAGGAAAAGAGGCAGAACGTCCACAATGATGCACTTTGCCAAAAGGGCATATGCGTTTTTTCCTGAATATATTCAGGAAAAAACGCATACGCCCTTTTTGGCCAACCAAGCAAGCTTGCACAGGAAATCTGCACTACAATGAAGTCTCACTTCCCCCCGGTCAAAAGGGCCATCAGAATAAAGTGTAAAATCCAGAAAGGCAGGACAGGCCATGGAGAACTGGGAGCCTTGTTATTCTGATGGGCGGGATGTAAATTGCCAACAGACACTCGCTAGAAGTGTATGGTGTTTCCTGAAACATCTAAAAAACAAAGCAACAGAGCCTAGGGCACTTCCACTTATGGTCCTATAGCTTAGGGAAATTAATATCAAAAAGACACAGCAACCCCAAAATTTGGGACGGCTCTTTTCACAGCAATCTCTTCTACGGCACAAGTTAAATATCCCAGAGAGCAAATAATGGATAAAGAAGTTGCGGTACTTATGTACAACAGAATACCACTCAGCAATGAAATCTATGTCACCAGGCCCGTTCCAGCATAATTAGTGGATTGAGGCACGATGATTCTAAGTGAAATAAGTCACACAGAAAAAGAAACATCATAAGGTATCACTAATACACGGAATATGAACTTGGCTACACATGAACTGAATTACAAAACAGAACAGGGTCTCAAGTTTAGAAAACCAACTTATGCTTGCTTAAGGGTAAAGGTGAGTTGGGGTGCTGCCTAAAAGCAGAGTTTGAAATTAGCACAGATAAAGTTCCTTAAGCCAAATATGTAATAGACGAGAGCTACCCCTTGCTCAACGAAATGGATTCAACAATGAGGTATCACCTCACACCTGGTAGAATAGGCATCATTGAAAATCTACAAGCAAAAAATGCTGGAAAGGGTGTGGAGAAAAGGAACCCTCTCCCACTATTGTTGGGAATATAAATTGATACAGTCATTATGGAGAACAATATGGAATTTCTTAAGAAACTAACAATAGAATTACCATATGATACAGCAATCCCAGTACTGGACATATACCCAGACAAAACCATAAATCAAAAAGAGTCATTCACCGCAATGTTCATTGCATCACTATTTACAATATCGAGGTAATGGAAGCAACCTAAATGCCCACAGACAGACGAATGCATAAAGCTGTGGTACATATATAAAATGGAATATTACTAAGCCATGAAAAGGAATGAAATTGGGTCATTTGTAGAGACGTCGATGGATCTAGAGACTGTCATACAGAGTGAAGTAAGTCAGAAAGAGAAAAACAAATCTTGTATATTCATGCATATATGTGGAACCTAGAAAAACTGTACAGATTAACCATTTTGCAAGGCATAAATAGAGCAACAGATGTAGACAACAAACGTATGGACAACAAGGGGGGAAAGCTGTTGGGGGGTGGTGGTGGGAGGAGTTGAGAGACTGGGATTGGCATGTATACATTTATATGTATAAAATAGATAACCAATAAGAACCTGCTGTATAAAAATATAAAATAAAATTCAAAATTAAAAAGAAATAAAATTTAAAAAATAAAACAGAAAAAACAATTATTCCCTGCACATACATGTATTTATATGAATAAATTATTTCCATGCTTATATCTGTAAATACAAAAAAGAGGAATAAAATCTACCTTGAACCAAAAACGAAAAAGAGAAAAAAAACACAGAACCCACCAGTTACACAGAGGAAAACCGTATCAGGGCACTTGCTCCAGTTGTAAACAATTCTGAAGTTGGTCAGTGGTGGGGAATCGTCTCCCATTCAGCCAGCAGCCCCCACGCAACAAGCGTCCTCATTGCAAAGCTGGGGCACCGTGCCGAGGCATCTGTGAGTAAACGTGAGCTGAGCCCCAGGCCAGTTGCTGCTGAACTATTCCCACCCGTCCCAGGTAAAACACCTGAATATATACAAGGACTTGAAAGCCTAGAGGAAGGGCCATAGAGCCACACGAGTGACAGCATGCCGGCCGACTTGGTGCCTGCAGGCCAGCCAGGATGGTCCTGGCCCTGGGTGCTCTTCTGGAAGATTTCCATTTCCCTGCCTGAGATACCCGTCCTGTCCCTGCCCCCACTGCTTTTTTCCTTCCTCACCTCTGCCCAGGGAGAAATTCCAGCAGCAGGTATGGGTGACACATCCTCTTCTTTAGCAGGTGGCAGCCTGGCAACTGCTGCAGAAAGTCCAGCAGAGCCCCACTCACACTGGGCCACCCACAAAGCCGTGGCCTCTCACTCCCTCCCACCAGCCCAGCCCCGAGACTGCTGACAGGGCAGAGAAAATGGCGTCAGGCACGGCTGCAGGGGCTCTTGCTGCCTGGAGTGGTATTTATATTGATCTCAACCCAGGCACACCTGGGGAGGGCTGGCCGGCACGGTAAGGCTGCCCAGGTCAGCCAATCATCACCCCTCAGGGGCTCACAGTTGCAGAAAATGGAACTTGCTGAACCGGCCAGGTCCAAGGAACAGGTGTGGGCTCCTGAGAGTCAGGATAGACAAGGGGCTGCAGCTTTGGCTTGTTTTCTAATCATTTTATCTGGCCCATGAGTGGGAGACAACTTCAAGAAAACCCTCTCCTAATGAGAGGAACCCAGGAGTCAGGGAGAGGAGGGGTGGGTGGTGGTTGGAGACAGAGGCCTGGTGCCCCGGGTGCAGTGGAAGTCTCTGGAAGACCAGGTGGAGGGAGGCCTCACGGAGTGATGCCCAGGGTCACAGACCTGTCGCAGCTGCTGTTTGTTAGTTCAAGTCCTGCTCTGAGGTGCTCTGTGTCAGCTCTGAGCGACAGGTGAGCTGGGGGTGCTCTGCAATGAGGGCTATGTGCACGGTTCCTGTGTGCCCAGCCCTGCCACGGTACCTGCAAGGGTAACTCTGTATCCTGGGAGGGGCCTGACCACGAGAGCCCCGTGGGCTGGGGTGGGGGTGGGGTACCTGCCCAGGTGAGCTCCATATTCTGGGATTGGTCTGACCACGAGAGCCCCATGGGCTGCTGGGGACCTGGTAAAGGATGTCAGGACAGTCAGTGAAGCCACCGAGGATATACCTCCAGTTGCTCCTAATTCCTACACCCTGCTGGTCATTCTACCAACCACCAGGACATGGTATTCTGTATTAGTCTTCAATGATGCCTTCTTTTGTATTCCATTAGTCCCAGAGTCACAAGAAATTTTGGCTTGTGAGTGGCAGGACTCAACATACAACTAAAACAATACTTCCGGGCCGTCTGGCCCCAAGGGTGCAAAAATTCCCACACCATCTTTGGGGAAAGCTTAGCTAAAGACCTAAAAGTTCTACCTCTGGAAAAGGAAACCCTCCTTCAATATGCAGACGACATTCTGATCACCAGCCCTACTAAGGAGGCCTCTGAACTACCAAGCCAATAAAGGATAGAAGTTGTCCAAGAAAAAGCTCAAATATCACAGACTGCGGTGACCTGCCTGGGCTTCATTCTCACAGAAGGTCAGAGAAGCCCATCCCAGGAAAGGGAAGAAACCATTTTCAGCCTTACCCCTTTCTAAAACTAGAAGACAGCTTAGGGGTTCCTGGGGAGGCCAGGGTTTGCTGCTTCTGGATCCCTAACTACAGTCTACTAGCTGGGCCTCTATATGAAACACTGAAAGGAAAAGATGATGATCCTTTTGAATAGAATCCAGAAGTGGCCTTTCAAGAATGGAAAGAGCAGTCAATTCAGACCCTTGCCCTGGAACTCCCTAATTTAGCTAAACCCTTTGACCTTTACATTCCCGGTGAAAGGTGAATCGCCATTGGAGAATTAGTGCAAAAACTGGGACCACTTGAAATGGAACAATGCAAGAATGCCATCCAGGTAGGATAAACTACGGTCACTAAGGGGCTTGGCCCACTGCCACATCTGGCCAAGATACTGGCGGTATCTAAAAACCTGGAAATCAGCAGCCCAAAAGGCCACCTCCCTCCTAAGGGAAAAGGACCCCACGTGGTGATCCTAACCACCAACCATGCCCTGAAGTTGCAGGGTTCGCTCCGTGGGCACACCGACCTCGAGTGAGGAGGCCCTCCAACTCCAACATCCAGAGAGATAACCGGGGGCAACAGGGCACCATGACGACTCGTGTGAACATCACTTGACCTGGAGTTTCTCTCATAAAACAACAAGAGTGAGTCCCAAAAGAGTAGACTACTGCTTGCAGGACTTACTGCACCCAGAGGGGAGCTAATAATCTTGGCGGGGGAACAGTATACCACACTGTCACCATAGAAAAGCCTACAGACACCGTGATGATGGTGGCCAATAAGACCGGCTGGACTCCTGTTTACTTCAAAAGGCTGTTGACTCAGTAGCCATCATGGTCCTTGATCACCACTGACCCTGGACTGTCTGGGAGTTGAGCGGGCAGGGCTCTGACACCTGGTGCTGTTTGTACGTTAATTCAGGGGCCTAATTGAAGAAAGTGCAGACTACTGGTCAGAGCATCTAGGCTGGCAGAGACGGTCAGCCTAAGGTGGCCGAACAAATGTGGGGCGGGGTGAAACCGACCCCCACAGCGTCTCTGCACATCTCTTTCCTGGACCCTTAAAGGTCATTAGAATCTATAACACTTCCAATGCTGGTGCTCAGGTGGACGAGCAGGGAGGCAGGGGTCCTGGGGACAATCAACGTCACCGGGAGGCTGCTGGGGAGAAGCTCTGACCCTCGCCCCAGGGTATGAGGGCTCCCAACTCAGCACTCAGCAGTTACAGAAGAAGGGTCTGCACCCTCAGCACTCCAAGAATGAGGAACGGGACAAAAGGCAGAGGAGGGGTTTGTCCCCAGCAAAGCCCATTAAAAATCCCTGGGAGATAAAAATAGAATCTGGGCAATAAAGTCAAGTCTAACCTTTTTTATCCTTTGTGCTTTGTCTAATTTCACGTGCTCCTAGGGTCCCGCATGCAGAGGTTCCACACCCGGCACTTCAGACCAGATTTCCTAGTGCAGAATGGCTGGGTCGACACCTCAGCTCCTGGGGCCCAGTGCAGACTCCACGATATAGAGCCTGAGCTACAGCCAACCCGGCCCTCGAGAGCTCCGCCGCCTCCCTCCCTCCCACTGACTCTGACAGGATCTCTACACAGCAGCCCAGCCCACAGCCCACGGGGTAGTGCATGCTCTCACCTCTCCATTCTCTGATCAAAATATAAAGGTTCCTTTGCTTGTGAACCAAACTCAGTCTCGATCTGTTGGCCCCAATGACACTGGGCAGGGGGACACTTGTTGGGGTCCACTCTGGAGGATCAGTAACAGAAATTGAGACTATTGTAACCTCAATGAACAGATGTGTGAGCCAAACTGTAGTTAACATAGAACAGTGTATAAGGCTCGGGTAAAATAAGATGTTTTTAACACTTCCATTTGATATTTCCATCACTTTTTATAAGCAAGTTCAGTGAAAAGGTTTGTCTTATTTGTCAGGTCAATATTAGAGAAACGAAGTGATTTCTTTCCAAGGATGTACATCTAATAATCTTGGTTAAACCTTCAATCTTGTTTTAAATGCTTTTCCATTGAAAATGATACCTCTCTTTCAGCTCCCCCATTTCTGAGAAGTATAAAATCTTATAATTTATTATTACCAAAGGGGAAAGGTGGGAGGAGGGATAAATTAACAGTTTGGAATGAACACATACACACTGCTATGTATAAAATAGATCATCAACAAGGAACTACTGTATAGCACAGGGAACTACACTCAACATTTTGCAATAACCTATAAGGGGAAATAATCTGAAAAAGAATAGATATTTTTATTGACATCATCTATCAATGACAGTTAAAGTGTAGCCTAAGGGAAGCTGGTGGTGAGTGCTTCTGACCCTGAAGACTTCAATCATCTAAAGTTTGGACTCTGCCTACTTCCCAAGGCCCTTAATGAACATATGTGTAGCTGTAGCTTAAAAAATTCCCCAGTTTGGGTTTCGGGGAGACACTGATTTTGAAAAAGCCCTGGTGTTCTCCTTACATGAATGGGACTCTTCCTACTGCTAAAACATGTCTGTCACACCCAGAGGATGGTATACCGTCTGATCGGGAAGAGTTTGGAAAAGGCATCTCATCTCCTCATCTCCTGGTGCTCGGGTTCACCCCTCCAGCGTCTTTACTAACAGTCTCCCCACTTGGAGATGTCAGCACTGTCAACATCCTGTTGCGTACAGTTTGGAATTTGTCCAGAGGATGAAGCGGAAGGATGAGGAACAATGAGAGACAAGTCCTAGGTGTTCAGACAGGCACATGTCACTCTAATTTCCAATCAGGAAGACGAATTGACCAAAGGCTAGGGTTGCCCATGGAAACAGTATAGGGCTTGAGGAAATCCCGCTGCTTTGTGGCCAGTTCCCATAAACACGAGTTGAACAATGGAACTCAGGGGCAGTAAAATTCACAAAACTGCAGAGTTGAAAATATCCATCACTGAAAAATGTCTTGAGGAAAGTCAGAGAAAAGGACTTGTAAGCAAGGGAGAATGGCAGGAAAGGGATTTGAGGAGGTAGAAAGGACTCGCCATTAAGCACAAGAAAAGGAGCTGAACATTGCCAACATTGCAGTTGGCCAAAAAGGGTGTATGCGTTCTTTTCTGTATATATTCAAGAAAAGGGCATACACTTTTTCAGCCAACCAAACAGGTGGGCACTGGAAGTCAATACTACAAAAGATATCACTTCGCATCAGTCAGAAGAGCCATCCTCATAAAGCGTAAACAACAGAAATGCAGGACAGGGCAACGAGAAGAGGGAGCCCTGTGAGACTTATAGTGGAAATGTATATTGCCAACGGCCATTCTGGAGAAGTGTATTGTGTTTACTAAAGCATCTAAAAAATGAGCTACAGAGCATAGGGCACTTGCACTCATGGGCGTATATCTTGGGAAAAACAAAAATCGAGAGGACACAGGCACCCCAATGTTTACCCCCTCTTTGTTTAAAAGATCCTCGACTAGGATATAACTTAAATGTCTCTGGAGGGAAAAAATGGATAGAGATGTGGTACTTAGGTAGAGTGGAATATTATTCAGCCTGGAAATCAATGAAATATGGCCAGTTGTAACAACTCCGGAGGAGTTACGTATGATCATTCTAAGTGACAGAATTCAAAAAGAAAAAGACACATATCATAAGATATCACTTAAAGGTGGAATCCAAAATGGCTACACATGAAATAAATTACAAAAAAAAACATAGTCAAATATGTAGAAAACACGCATAAGGCTGCTAAACGGGAAAGGTGGGGAGGGGTGAGGCATCATCCAGGAGGTTGAAATTAGCAAAGATACCATTCCAAATACCAAACTGATAATCAACAAGGCCTACACGGTAGCTAAAAGAACTGCACTCAGCACACTCAAGTCACCGGAAAAGAATATATACGACTGGTAAGAATCTGAAAAAGAATTTATTGATGTCTCTCTGTACGTGAATCAAGTGGATGTACAGCAGCAAGAAACAGAGCTTTGAAAATCAGCTGTAACCAATATAGTAATAAATTGAAAAAAATAAACGACAGAGAGACAGAGAAAACCTCTTACAACTTTTCCTCAGGGACGGTGATGCAACATGGATTGAACACATCTAGACCCACAGCAGGATGAGACATAAGGCTGGAAACTGTTTGCGCTAAGAGAAATGTGAGGTTGGGTGAGGAAATGCACACCCTTTAAAGTAATACTACCTGGTACCCATTCAATGGGTCCCAAATCTGCAGGTTCAAGGGATCTTCCTACAGCTAAAACATGCATGGAAAACCCAGAGGACTGTACACCATGTGATCGGGAGATGTGTCTAAAATGCACCTCATTTATCCTCTCCTGGTGCTCCTGTTCACCATTCCAGCCACGCTACTTAGAATCTCCCCACTTGGAGAATCAGCACATTTAAACTTCTGTTTCACACATTTTGCAAATTGTGAGGAGGATGAACGGGAAGAGGGGGAACCAATGAGAGAAGAGTTGTAGGGGTTTGGACGGGCACATATCACTCTAATTTCCCATTAAGAATAAGAATTAAAGAAAGGCTCAGCCTGCCTCGCCGGAGCCAAAATAGGGCCTGAAGCAATCCTGCGGGTTTGAGGCCAGCTCACAAAAGAGCAACTTAAAAAATGGAGCTCAGGGTCACTGCAATTCACAAACCTGCAGAGTTATAAATGAAAACTAACGTCCAAAAATATGTTGAGGTAAGGCAAAGAAGAGGATCTGAATGCAAGACAGAATTGCAAGAAACAGATTTCAAGAGATAGATTGGACTCGTCTTTAACGCACATGAAAAGCGGCAGAATTTCGACAATGATGCAGTTGGCCCAAAAGGGCGTATGCGTTTTTTCCTGATTATATCCAGGAAAAAACGCATACGCACTTTATGGGCAACGAAGCAAGCAAGCAATGCAAATGTGCACAACAAAGAAGTCTCACTTCCCACCGGTCAAAAGGGCCATCCTAAAAAATTGTAAAAACCAGAAATGCAGGACAGGCCATGGAGAACAGGGAGCCTTTATACGCTGATGGGCAGTGTGTGAACTGCCGAGAGCCACTCTGGAGAAGTGTATGGTGGTTCCTAAATCATCTAAAAAACAGAGCTACAGAGCATAGGACACTTCCAATCATGGGAGTATATCTAGGGAAGTCTAAAAATCAACAAGACACAAGCACACCACAGTTTAGGGCTACTCTGTTTACAAGAACCTCAACTTCAGTACACCTTAAATATCCCAGGAAAGAGAACAATGGATAAAGAAGATGTGGTACTTATGTACAATGGAATATCTCTTCACCATGAAATCAATGTAATAAGGCTAGTAGAAGGATAAAGAGTGGATTTAGGTCCGATAATACTACTTGAAATAAGTCAAACAGAAAAAGAAACATATCATAAGATATCACTTATAGAGGGAGGGTAAATATGGCTGCACAAGAAATGAATTACAGAACAGAACAGTGTCTCACATTTAGAAAACACACTTATGTCAGCTTAAGGGGAAAGGAGAGGTGGGGTGATGCATAAAACCAGAGTTTGAAATTAACACAGATACCGTTCAATAAACCAAATAGGTATTAGACAAGATCTACACCTTGCTCAATGAACTGGCCTCAACACACCCTATACACCGCAGAGAAATATATCTGAGGAATAAGAATCTTAAAACCCATGTATTGATATATCTCCATAAGGGAATCAAGTGTGTGCAGAGCGGCACAAACACAGCAGTGAAAAGGAGCTAAACCCCATTATAGAAATAAATTTTAAAAACAAAACGCTGAACCAATGAAAGAGAGAAAAATTCTTACAAAATTCGCTCAGGGGCTGTGATGCAACCTGGATTGACCACATATAAACCCACAGCTGGATAAGACATAAGGCTGGACACTTGGGGCTGACAGGATTGGTGAGCTTTGGTGAGCAACTGCCGAAAGTTTAATGCAATACTTCATGCTACTCAGTCCAAGGGTCCCAACACTCCAGGTTGAAGGGAATCTTCCTACAGCTAAACCATGCTTGGGAAACCCAGCGACTGGTATACCATATGATCGGGAAAGGTTTCTAAAACGCACCTCATTTTTCCTCTCCTGGGGCTCCGGATCGACATTCCAGCCGCTTTACTAACAACATCCCCACATGGAGTCAATGCCTTTAAGTTCTGGTATCTCACAGTCTGCAGTTAGTGCAGAGGATGAATGGGAATAGGGGGAACCAGTGAGAAACTAGCTGTAGCGGTTTCAATGGGCACATGTCACTCTAATATCACATCAGTAAGAAGAACTAACAAAAGGCACAGCAAGGTGCCCCAGAAGAAAAATAGGGCTTCAAGGAATCCTGTGGTTACGGGGCAAGACCACAAAAATAAGAGCTAAAAAATGGAGCTAAGGGCCACTGCAATTCAAAAACCTGCAGAGTTATAAAGGCCAACTATTTTTAAAAAATATATTGAGGTAAGGCTATGAAGAGGCATTGAAAGCAAGGCAGAATTGCAGGAAACCGATTTCAGGAGGTAGACTGGAATTGCATTGAAAGCATATGAAGAGAGTCAGAAACTCGACAATGATGCACTTGGCCAAAAAGAGCGTATGTGTTTTTTCCTGAATATATTAAGGAAAAAACGCATACGCCCTTTTTGGCCAACCAAGCAAGCTTGCAAAGGAAATCTGCACTACAATGAAGTCTCACTTCCACCTGATCAAAAGGGCCATCTGAAAAAAGTGTAAAATCCATAAAGGCACGACAGGCCATGGAGAACTGGGAGCCTTCTTATGCTGATGGGCGGGATGTAAATTGCCAACAGCCACTCTGGAGAAGAGTATGGTGTTTCCTGAAACATCTAAAAAACAAAGCAACAGAGCCTAGGGCACTTCCACTTATGGTCCTATAGCTTAGGGAAATTAAAATCAAAAAGACACAGCCACCCCAAAGTTTGGGACGCCTCTGTTTACAAGAACCTCGTTTACGGTACAAGTTCAATATCGCAGAAAGTGAAAAATGGATAAAGAACTTGTGGTACTTACGTACAATGCAATATCACTCAGCAATGAAATCTATGTCATCAGGCCCGTAGCAGCATAATGAGTGGATTCAGGTATGATGATTCGAACTGAAATAAGTCACACAGAAAAAGAAACATCATAAGGTATCACTAATACACAGAATGTGAACTTGGCTACACATGAACTGAATTACAAAACAGAACAGTGTCTCAAGTTTAGAAAACCAACTTACGCTTCCTTAACGATGAAGGTGAGTTGGGGTGCTGCATAAAACCAGACATCGAAATGAGCACAGATAAAGTTCCTTAAGCCAAATATGGAATAGACAAGAGCTACTCCTTGCTCAACGAAATGGACTCAACACCGCATATTAAACGCATAAGAATGTACCTGACTAGTAAGTATCTTAAAACCTATGGATTGCTATGTCTCCGAAAGAGAATCAAGCATGTGTACAGGGGCATAAACGCAGCAGTGATAGGATTGGAGAGGTTCGGTGAGCAAATGAAAAACCTTTGAAGTCATATTGCATGGTACCCATTCCACGGGTTTCAACTACCCAGGTTTAAGGTATTCTTCCTTCAGCTAAAACATGCATGTGGAACCTAGAGTATGATCAACCATGTGATCGGGAGACGTGTTCAAATATGTCTCACTTTTCGTACCCTGGTACTCGGGTGCAACATTCCAGACGCTTTACTTACACTCTCCCTACTTGGAGAGTCAGTGCCTTTAACCTCCTGTTTGGCCCAGTTTGCAATTTCTGCGGAAGATGAACAGGAATAGCGAGAACCAATGAGAGACTAGCTGGAGGTGTCTGGACGGGCAAATTTAACTCTCATTTCCCACCAGGAAGAGGAATTAACCAAAGGCTCAGCGTGCCGTGCCGGAACCAGATTAGGGCCTGAAGCCATGCTGCGGTGTTGCGGCCAGCTCAAAAGAAAGCGAGTTGAAGAAAGGAGCTCAGGGGCACTGTAATTCACAAACCTGCAGAGTTATAAATGACAGCTATCGTCCAAAAATATACTGAAGTAAGGTTGCCAAGAGGACTTGAAAGCGGGGCAGAATTGCAGGAAACCGATTTCAGGAGGTAGACTGGAATTGCATTGAAAGCATAGGAAAAGAGGCAGAACGTCCACAATGATGCACTTGGCCAAAAAGGGCGTATGCGTTTTTTCCTGAATATATTCAGGAAAAAACGCATACGCCCTTTTTGGCCAACCAAGCAAGCTTGCAAAGGAAATCTGCACTACAATGAAGTCTCACTTCCCCCCGGTCAAAAGGGCCATCTGAAAAAAGTGTAAAATCCAGAAAGGCAGGACAGGCCATGGAGAACTGGGAGCCTTGTTATGCTGATGGGCGGGATGTAAATTGCCAACAACCACTCGGGAGAAGTGTATGGTGTTTCCTGAAATATCTAAAAAACAAAGCAACAGAGCCTAGGGCACTTCCACTTATGGTCCTATAGCTTAGGGAAATTAAAATCAAAAAGACACAGCCACCCCAAAGTTTGGGATGCCTCTGTTTACAAGAACCTCATTTACCGTACAAGTTCAATATCACAGAAAGTGAAAAATGGATAAAGAACTTGTGGTACTTACGTACAATGCAGTATCACTCAGCAATGAAATCTATGTCATCAGGCCCGTAGCAGCATAATGAGTGGATTCAGGTACGATGATTCTAACTGAAATAAGTCACACAGAAAAAGAAACATCATAAGATATCACTAATACACGTAATGTAAACTTGGCTACACAGGAACTGAATTCCAAAACAGAACAGGGTCTCAAATTTAGAAAACCAACTTATGCTTGCTTAAGGGGAAAGGTGAGTTGGGGTGCTGCATAAAACCAGAGATTGAAATGAGCACAGATAAAGTTTCTTAAGCCAAATATGGAATAGACAAGAGCTACTCCTTGCTCAACGAAATGGACTCAACACCCCATATTAAACGCCTAAGAATGTACTTGACTAGTAAGTATCTTAAAACCTATGGATTGCTATGTCTACAAAAGAGAATCAAGCGAGTGTACAGGGGCATAAACGCAGCAGGGATAGGATTGGAGAGGTTCGGTGAGCAAATGAAGACCGTTTGAAGTCATATTGCATGGTACCCATTCCAAGGGTCCCAACTATCCAGGTTTAAGGTATTCTTCCTTCAGCTAAAACATGCATGTGGAACCCAGAGTATGATGAACCGTGTGAATGGGAGACGTGTTCAAATATGTCTCAGTTTTCCTCCCCTGGTACTCGGGTGCAACATTCCAGATGATTTACTAACACTCTCCCCACTTGGAGAGTCAGCGCCTTTAACCTCCTGTTTGGCCCAGTTTGCAATTTCTGCGGACGATGAACAGGAATAGCGAGAACCAATGAGAGACTAGCTGGAGGTGTCTGGACGGGCAAATTTAACTCTCATTTCCCACCAGGAAGAGGAAATAACCAAAGGCTCAGCGTGCCGTGCCGGAACCAGATTAGGGCCTGAAGCCATCCTGCGGTGTTGCGGCCAGGTCACAAGAAAGCGAGTTGAAGAAAGGAGCTCAGGGACACTGTAATTCACAAACCTGCAGAGTTATAAATGACAGCTATCGTCCAAAAATAGACTGAAGTAAGGCTGCCAAGAGGACTTGAAAGCGGGGCAGAATTGCAGGAAACCAATTTCAGGAGGTAGACTGGAATTGCATTGAAAGCATAGGAAAAGAGGCAGAACGTCCACAATGATGCACTTGGCCAAAAAGGGCGTATGCGTTTTTTCCTGAATATATTCAGGAAAAAACGCATACGCCCTTTTTGGCCAACCAAGCAAGCTTGCAAAGGAAATCTGCACTACAATGAAGTCTCACTTCCCCCCGGTCAAAAGGGCCATCTGAAAAAAGTGTAAAATCCAGAAAGGCAGGACAGGCCATGGAGAACTGGGAGCCTTGTTATGCTGATGGGCGGGATGTAAATTGCCAACAGACACTCGGGAGAAGTGTATGGTGTTTCCTGAAACATCTAAAAAACAAAGCAACAGAGCCTAGGGCACTTCCACTTATGGTCCTATAGCTTAGGGAAATTAAAATCAAAAAGACACAGCCACCCCAAAGTTTGGGACGCCTCTGTTTACAAGAACCTCGTTTACCGTACAAGTTCAATATCACAGAAAGTGAAAAATGGATAAAGAACTTGTGGTACTTACGTACAATGCAGTATCCCTCAGCAATGAAATCTATGTCATCAGGCCCGTAGCAGCATAATGAGTGGATTCAGGTACGATGATTCTAACTGAAATAAGTCACACAGAAAAAGAAACATCATAAGATATCACTAATACACGGAATGTAAACTTGGCTACACAGGAACTGAATTCCAAAAGAGAATAGGGTCTCATATTTAGAAAACCAACTTATGCTCGCTTAAGGGGAAAGGTGAGTTGGGGTGCTGCATAAAACCAGAGATTGAAATGAGCACAGATAAAGTTCCTTAAGCCAAATATGGAATACACAAGAGCTACTCCTTGCTCAACGAAATGGACTCAACACCCCATATTAAACGCCTAAGAATGTACCTGACTAGTAAGTATCTTAAAACCTATGGATTGCTCTGTCTCCAAAAGAGAATCAAGCGTGTGTACAGGGGCATAAACGCAGCAGTGATAGGATTGGAGAGGTTCGGTGAGCAAAAGAAGACCCTTTGAAGATATATTGCATGGTACCCATTCCACGGGTCTCAACTCTCCAGGTTCAAGGTATTCTTCCTTCAGCTAAAACATGCATGTGGAACCCAGAGTATGATCAACCGTGTGAACGGGAGACGTGTTCAAATATGTCTCAGTTTTCCTCCCCTGGTACTCGGGTGCAACATTCCAGACGCTTTACTAACAGTCTCCCCACTTGGAGACTCAGCGCCTTTAACCTCCTGTTTGGCCCAGTTTGCAATTTCTGCGGAAGATGAACAGGAATAGCGAGAACCAATGAGAGACTAGCTGGAGGTGTCTGGACGGGCAAATTTAACTCTCATTTCCCACCAGGAAGAGGAATTAACCAAAGGCTCAGTGTGCCATGCCGGAACCAGATTAGGGCCTGAAGCCATGATGCGGTGTTGCGGCCAGGTCACAAGAAAGCAAGTTGAAGAAAGGAGCTCAGGGGCACTGTAATTCAAAAACCTGCAGAGTTATAAATGACAGCTATCGTCCAAAAATACACTGAAGTAAGGCTGCCAAGAGGACTTGAAAGCGGGGCAGAATTGCAGGAAACCGATTTCAGGAGGTAGACTGGAATTGCATTGAAAGCATAGGAAAAGAGGCAGAACGTCCACAATGATGCACTTGGCCAAAAAGGGCGTATGAGTTTTTTCCTGAATATATTCAGGAAAAAACGCATACGCACTTTTTGGCCAACCAAGCAAGCTTGCAAAGGAAATCTGCACTACAATGAAGTCTCACTTCCCCCTGGTCAAAAGGGCCATCTGAAAAAAGTGTAAAATCCAGAAAGGCAGGACAGGCCATGGAGAACTGGGAGCCTTGTTATGCTGATGGGCGGGATGTAAATTGCCAACAACCACTCGGGAGAAGTGTATGGTGTTTCCTGAAACATCTAAAAAACAAAGCAACAGAGCCTAGGGCACTTCCACTTATGGTCCTATAGCTTAGGGAAATTAAAATCAAAAAGACACAGCCACCCCAAAGTTTCGAACGGCTCTGTTTACAAGAACCTCGTTTACAGTACAAGTTCAACATCGCAGAAAGTGAAAAATGGATAAAGAAGTTGTGGTATTTACTTACAAAGCAATATCACTCAGCAATGAAATCTATGTCATCAGGCCCTTAACAGCACAATGAGTTGATTCAGGTATGATGATTCTAACTGAAATAAGTCACACAGAAAAAGAAACATCGTAATATATCAGTAATACACGGAATGTAAACTTGGCTACACAGGAACTGAATTACAGAACAGAACAGGGTCTCAAATTTAGAAAACCAACTTATGCTTGCTTAAGGGTAAAGGTGAGTTGGGGTGCTGCATAACCAGAGATCGAAATGAGCACAGATAAAGTTCCTTAAGCCAAATATGGAATAGACAAGAGCTACTCCTTGCTCAACGAAATGGACTCAACACCGCATATTAAACGCCTAAGAATGTACCTGACTAGTAAGTATCTTAAAACCTATGGATTGCTATGTCTCCGAAAGAGAATCAAGCATGTGTACAGGGGCATAAACGCAGCAGTGATAGGATTGGAGAGTTTCGGTGAGCAAATGAAGAACCTTTGAAGTCATATTGCATGGTACCCATTCCACGGGTTTCAACTACCCAGGTTTAAGGTATTCTTCCTTCAGCTAAAACATGCATGTGGATCCCAGAGTATGATCAACCATGTGATCGGGAGACGTGTTCAAATATGTCTCAGTTTTCGTACCCTGGTATTCGGGTGCAACATTCCGGACGCTTTACTAACACTCTCCCGACTTGGAGAGTTAGTCCCTTTAACCTCCTGTTTGGCCCAGTTTGCAATTTCTGCGGAAGATGAACAGGAATAGCGAGAACCAATGAGAGGCTAGCTGGAGGTGTCTGGACGGGCAAATTTAACTCTCATTTCCCACCAGGAAGAGGAATTAACCAAAGGCTCAGCGTGCCGTGCCGGAACCAAATTAGGGCCTGAAGCCATGCTGCGGTGTTGCGGCCAGGTCACAAGAAAGCGAGTTGAAGAAAGGAGCTCAGGGGCACTGTAATTCACAAACCTGCAGAGTTATAAATGACAGCTATCGTCCAAAAATAGACTGAAGTAAGGCTGCCAAGAGGACTTGAAAGCGGGGCAGAATTGCAGGAAACCGATTTCAGGAGGTAGACTGGAATTGCATTGAAAGCATAGGAAAAGAGGCAGAACGTCCACAATGATGCACTTGGCCAAAAAGGGCGTATGCGTTTTTTCCTGAATATATTCAGGAAAAAACGCATACGCCCTTTTTGGCCAACCAAGCAAGCTTGCAAAGGAAATCTGCACTACAATGAAGTCTCACTTCCCCCCGGTCAAAAGGGCCATCTGAAAAAAGTGTAAAATCCAGAAAGGCAGGACAGGCCATGGAGAACTGGGAGCCTTGATATGCTGATGGGCGGGATGTAAATTGCCAACAGACACTCGGGAGAAGTGTATGGTGTTTCCTGAAACATCTAAAAAACAAAGCAACAGAGCCTAGGGCACTTCCACTTATGGTCCTATAGCTTAGGGAAATTAAAATCAAAAAGACACAGCCACCCTAAAGTTTGGGACGCCTCTGTTTACAAGAACCTCGTTTACAGTACAAGTTCAACATCGCAGAAAGTGAAAAATGGATAAAGAAGTTGTGGTATTTACTTACAAAGCAATATCACTCAGCAATGAAATCTGTGTCATCAGGCCCTTAGCAGCACAATGAGTGGATTCAGGTACGATGACTCTAACTGAAGTAAGTCACACAGAAAAAGAAACATCATAAGATATCAGTAATACACGGAATGTAAACTTGGCTACACAGGACCTGAATTACAGAACAGAACAGGGTCTCAAATTTAGAAAACCAACTTATGCTTGCTTAAGGGTAAAGGTGAGTTGGGGTGCTGCATAAAACCAGAGATTGAAATGAGCACAGATAAAGTTCCTTAAGTCAAATATGGAATAGACAAGAGCTACTCCTTGCTCAACGAAATGGACTCAACACCCCATATTAAACGCCTAAGAACGTACCTGATTAGTAAGTATCGTAAAACCTATGGATTGCTATGTCTCCAAAAGAGAATCAAGCATGTGTACAGGGGCATAAACACAGCAGTGATAGGATTGGAGAGGTTCGGTGAGCAAATGAAGACCCTTTGAAGTCATATTGCATGGTATCCATTACACGGGTCTCAACTACCCAGGTTTTAGGTATTCTTCCTTCAGCTAAAACATGCATGTGGAACCCAAGTATGATCAACCATGTGAACGGGAGACGTGTTCAAATATTTCTCAGTTTTCCTCCCCTGGTACTCGGGTGCCACATTCCAGACGCTTTACTAACAGTCTCCCCACTTGGAGAGTCAGCGCCTTTAACCTCCTGTTTGGCCCAGTTTGCAATTTCTGCGGAAGATGAACAGGAATAGCGAGAACCAATGAGAGGCTAGCTGGAGGTGTCTGGACGGGCAAATTTAACTCTCATTTCCCACCAGGAAGAGGAAATAACCAAAGGCTCAGCGTGCCGTACCGGAACCAGATTAGGGCCTGAAGCCATCCTGCGGTGTTGCGGCCAGCTCAAAAGAAAGCGAGTTGAAGAAAGGAGCTCAGGGGCACTGTAATTCACAAACCTGCAGAGTTATAAATGACAGCTATCGTCCAAAAATAGACTGAAGTAAGGCTGCCAAGAGGACTTGAAAGCGGGGCAGAATTGCAGGAAACCGATTTCAGGAGGTAGACTGGAATTGCATTGAAAGCATAGGAAAAGAGGCAGAACGTCCACAATGATGCACTTGGCCAAAAAGGGCGTATGCGTTTTTTCCTGAATATATTCAGGAAAAAACGCATACGCCCTTTTTGGCCAACCAAGCAAGCTTGCAAAGGAAATCTGCACTACAATGAAGTCTCACTTCCCCCCGGTCAAAAGGGCCATCTGAAAAAAGTGTAAAATCCAGAAAGGCAGGACAGGCCATGGAGAACTGGGAGCCTTGTTATGCTGATGGGCGGGATGTAAATTGCCAACAGACACTCGGGAGAAGTGTATGGTGTTTCCTGAAACATCTAAAAAACAAAGCAACAGAGCCTAGGGCACTGCCACTTATGGTCCTATAGCTTAGGGAAATTAAAATCAAAAAGACACAGCCACCCCAAAGTTTGGAACGGCTCTGTTTACAAGAACCTCGTTTACAGTACAAGTTCAACATCGCAGAAAGTGAAAAATGGATAAAGAAGTTGTGGTATTTACTTACAAAGCAATATCACTCAGCAATGAAATCTGTGTCATCAGGCCCTTAGCAGCACAATGAGTGGATTCAGGTATGATGATTCTAACTGAAATAAGTCACACAGAAAAAGAAACATCATAAGATATCAGTAATACACGGAATGGAAACTTGGCTACACAGGAACTGAATTACAGAACAGAAAAGGGTCTCAAATTTAGAAAACCAACTTATGCTTGCTTAAGGGTAAAGGTGAGTTGGGGTGCTGCATAAAACCAGAGATTGAAATGAGCACAGATAAAGTTCCTTAAGTCAAATATGGAATAGACAAGAGCTACTCCTTGCTCAACGAAATGGACTCAACACCCCATATTAAACGCCTAAGAATGTACCTGACTAGTAAGTATCTTAAAACCTATGGATTGCTATGTCTCCGAAAGAGAATCAAGCATGTGTACAGGGGCATAAACGCAGTAGTGATAGGATTGGAGATGTTCGGTGAGCAAATGAAGACCCTTTGAAGTCATATTACATGGTACCCATTACACGGGTCTCAACTACCCAGGTTTTAGGTATTCTTCCTTCAGCTAAAACATGCATGTGGAACCCAAGTATGATCAACCATGTGAACGGGAGATGTGTTCAAATATGTCTCAGTTTTCGTACCCTGGTACTCGGGTGCAACATTCCAGACGCTTTACTAACAATCTCCCGACTTGGAGAGTCAGTCCCTTTAACCTCCTGTTTGGCCCAGTTTGCAATTTCTGCGGAAGATGAACAGGTATAGCGAGAACCAATGAGAGACTAGCTGGAGGTGTCTGGACGGGCAAATTTAACTCTCATTTCCCACCAGGAAGAGGAATTAACCAAAGGCTCAGCGTGCCGTTCCGGAACCAGATTAGGGCCTGAAGCCATGCTGCGGTGTTGCGGCCAGGTCACAAGAAAGTGAGTTGAAGAAAGGAGCACAGGTGCACTGTAATTCACAAACCTGCAGAGTTATAAATGACAGCTATCGTCCAAAAATAGACTGAAGTAAGGCTGCCAAGAGGACTTGAAAGCGGGGCAGAATTGCAGGAAACCGATTTCAGGAGGTAGACTGGAATTGCATTGAAAGCATAGGAAAAGAGGCAGAACGTCCACAATGATGCACTTGGCCAAAAAGGGCGTATGCGTTTTTTCCTGAATATATTCAGGAAAAAACGCATACGCCCTTTTTGGTCAACCAAGCAAGCTTGCAAAGGAAATCTGCACTACAATGAAGTCTCACTTCCCCCCGGTCAAAAGGGCCATCTGAAAAAAGTGTAAAATCCAGAAAGGCAGGACAGGCCATGGAGAACTGGGAGCCTTGTTATGCTGATGGGCGGGATGTAAATTGCCAACAGACACTCTGGAGAAGTGTATGGTGTTTCCTGAAACATCTAAAAAACAAAGCAACAGAACCTAGGGCACTTCCACTTATGGTCCTATAGCTTAGAGAAATTAAAATAAAAAAGACACAGCCACCCCAAAGTTTGGAATGGCTCTGTTTACAAGAACCTCGTTTACAGTACAAGTTCAACATCGCAGAAAGTGAAAAATGGATAAAGAAGTTGTGGTATTTACTTACAAAGCAATATCACTCAGCAATGAAATCTGTGTCATCAGGCCCTTAGCAGCACAATGAGTGGATTCAGGTATGATGATTCTAACTGAAATAAGTCACACAGAAAAAGAAACATCATAAGATATCAGTAATACACGGAATGTAAACTTGGCTACACAGGAACTGAATTACAGAACAGAACAGGGTCTCAAATTTAGAAAACCAACTTATGCTTGCTTAAGGGGAAAGGTGAGTTGGGGTGCTGCATAAAACCAGAGATTGAAATGAGCACAGATAAAGTTCCTTAAGTCAACTATGGAATAGACAAGAGCTACTCCTTGCTCAACGAAATGGACTCAACACCGCATATTAAACGCCTAAGAATGTACCTGACTAGTAAGTATCTTAAAACCTATGGATTGCTATGTCTCCGAAAGAGAATCAAGCATGTGTACAGGGGCATAAACGCAGCAGTGATAGGATTAGAGAGGTTCGGTGAGCAAATGAAGACCCTTTGAAGTCATATTGCATGGTACCCATTCCACGGGTCTTAACTCTCCAGGTTTAAGGTATTCTTCCTTCAGCTAAAACATGCATGTGGAACCCAAGTATGATCAACCATGGGAACGGGAGACGTGTTCAAATATGTCTCAGTTTTCCTCCCCTGGTACTCGGGTGCAACATTCCAGACGCTTTAATAACACTCTCCCCACTTGGAGAGTCAGCGCCTTTAACCTCCTGTTTGGCCCAGTTTGCAATTTCTGCGGAAGATGAACAGGAATAGCGAGAACCAATGAGAGACTAGCTGGAGTTGTCTGGACGGGCAAATTTAACTCTCATTTCCCACCAGGAAGAGGAAATAACCAAAGGCTCAGCGTGTCGTGCCGGAACCAGATTAGGGCCTGAAGCCATCCTGCGGTGTTGCGGCCAGGTCACAAGAAAGCAAGTTGAAGAAAGGAGCTCAGGGGCACTGTAATTCACAAACCTGCAGAGTTATAAATGACAGCTATCGTCCAAAAATAGACTGAAGTAAGGCTGCCAAGAGGACTTGAAAGCGGGGCAGAATTGCAGGAAACCGATTTCAGGAGGTAGACTGGAATTGCATTGAAAGCATAGGAAAAGAGGCAGAACGTCCACAATGATGCACTTGGCCATAAAGGGCGTATGCGTTTTTTCCTGAATATATTCAGGAAAAAACGCATACGCCCTTTTTGGCCAACCAAGCAAGCTTGCAAAGGAAGTCTGCACTACAATGAACTCTCACTTCCCCCCGGTCAAAAGGGCCATCTGAAAAAAGTGTAAAATCCAGAAAGGCAGGACAGGCCATGGAGAACTGGGAGCCTTGTTATGCTGATGGGCGGGATGTAAATTGCCAACAACCACACGGGAGAAGTGTATGGTGTTTCCTGAAACATCTAAAAAACAAAGCAACAGAGCCTAGGGCACTTCCACTTATGGTCCTATAGCTTAGGGAAATTAAAATCAAAAAGACACAGCCACCCCAAAGTTTGCAACGGCTCTGTTTACAAGAACCTCGTTTACAGTACAAGTTCAACATCGCAGAAAGTGAAAAATGGATAAAGAAGTTGTGGTATTTACTTACAAAGCAATATCACTCAGCAATGAAATCTGTGTCATCAGGCCCTTAGCAGCACAATGAGTGGATTCAGGTATGATGATTCTAACTGAAATAAGTCACACAGAAAAAGAAACATCATAAGATATCCGTAATACACGGAATGTAAACTTGGCTACACAGGAACTGAATTACAGAACAGAACAGGGTCTCAAATTTAGAAAACCAACTTATGCTTGCTTAAGGGGAAAGGTGAGTTGGGGTGCTGCATAAAACCAGAGATTGAAATGAGCACAGATAAAGTTCCTTAAGTCAAATATGGAATAGACAAGAGCTACTCCTTGCTCAACGAAATGGACTCAACACCCCATATTAAACGCCTAAGAATGTACCTGACTAGTAAGTATCTTAAAACCTATGGATTGCTATGTCTCCGAAAGAGAATCAAGCATGTGTACAGGGGCATAAATACAGCAGTGATAGGATTGGAGAGGTTCGGTGAGCAAATGAAGACCCTTTGAAGTCATATTGCATGGTACCCATTCCACGGGTTTCAACTACCCAGGTTTAAGGTATTCTTCCTTCAGCTAAAACATGCATGTGGAACCTAGAGTATGATCAACCATGTGATCGGGAGACGTGTTCAAATATGTCTCAGTTTTCGTACCCTGGTACTCGGGTGCAACATTCCAGACGCTTTACTAACACTCTCCCGACTTGGAGAGTCAGTCCCTTTAAACTCCTGTTTGGCCCAGTTTGCAATTTCTGCGGAAGATGAACAGGAATAGCGAGAACCAATGAGAGGCTAGCTGGAGGTGTCCGGAAGGGCAAATTTAACTCTCATTTCCCACCAGGAAGAGGAATTAACCAAAGGCTCAGCGTGCCGTGCCGGAACCAGATTAGGGCCTGAAGCCATCCTGTGGTGTTGCGGCCAGCTCAAAAGAAAGCGAGTTGAAGAAAGTAGCTCAGGGGCACTGTAATTCACAAACCTGCAGAGTTATAAATGACAGCTATCGTCCAAAAATAGACTGAAGTAAGGTTGCCAAGAGGACTTGAAAGCGGGGCAGAATTGCAGGAAACCGATTTCAGGAGGTAGACTGGAATTGCATTGAAAGCATAGGAAAAGAGGCAGAACGTCCACAATGATGCACTTGGCCAAAAAGGGCGTATGCATTTTTTCCTGAATATATTCAGGAAAAAACGCATACGCCCTTTTTGGCCAACCAAGCAAGCTTGCAAAGGAAATCTGCACTACAATGAAGTCTCACTTCCCCCCGGTCAAAAGGGCCATCTGAAAAAAGTGTAAAATCCAGAAAGGCAGGACAGGCCATGGAGAACTGGGAGCCTTGTTATGCTGATGGGCGGGATGTAAATTGCCAACAACCACTCGGGAGAAGTGTATGGTGTTTCCTGAAACATCTAAAAAACAAAGCAACAGAGCCTAGGGCACTGCCACTTATGGTCCTATAGCTTAGGGAAATTAAAATCAAAAAGACACAGCCACCCCAAAGTTTGGGACGCCTCTGTTTACAAGAACCTCGTTTACAGTACAAGTTCAACATCGCAGAAAGTGAAAAATGGATAAAGAACTTGTCGTATTTACTTACAAAGCAATACCACTCAGCAATGAAATCTGTGTCATCAGGCCCTTAGCAGCACAATGAGTGGATTCAGGTATGATGATTCTAACTGAAATAAGTCACACAGAAAAAGAAACATCATAAGATATCAGTAATACACGGAATGTAAACTTGGCTACACAGGAACTGAATTACAGAACAGAACAGGGTCTCAAATTTAGAAAACCAACTTATGCTTGCTTAAGGGGAAAGGTGAGTTGGGGTGCTGCATAAAACCAGAGATTGAAATGAGCACAGATAAAGTTCCTTAAGTCAAATATGGAATAGACAAGAGTTACTCCTTGCTCAACGAAATGGACTCAACACCGCATATTAAACGCCTAAGAATGTACCTGACTAGTAAGTATCTTAAAACCTATGGATTGCTATGTCTCCGAAAGACAATCAAGCATGTGTACAGGGGCATAAACGCAAAAGTGATAGGATTGGAGAGGTTCGGTGAGCAAATGAAGACCCTTTGAAGTCATATTGCATGGTACCCATTCCACGGGTCTTAACTCTCCAGGTTTAAGGTATTCTTCCTTCAGCTAAAACATGCATGTGGAACCCAAGTATGATGAACCATGTGAATGGGAGACGTGTTCAAATATGTCTCAGTTTTCCTCCCCTGGTACTCGGGTGCAACATTCCAGATGCTTTACTAACACTCTCCCCACTTGGAGAGTCAGCGCCTTTAACCTCCTGTTTGGCCCAGTTTGCAATTTCTGCGGAAGATGAACAGGAATAGCGAGAACCAATGAGAGACCAGCTGGAGGTGTCTGAACGGGCAAATTTCACTCTAATTTCCCACCAGGAAGAGGAAATAACCAAAGGCTCAGTGTGCCGTGCCGGAACCAGATTAGGGCCTGAAGCCATCCTGCGGTGTTGCGGCCAGGTCACAAGAAAGCAAGTTGAAGAAAGGAGCTCAGGGGCACTGTAATTCACAAACATGCAGAGTTATAAATGACAGCTATCGTCCAAAAATAGACTGAAGTAAGGTTGCCAAGAGGACTTGAAAGCAGGGCAGAATTGCAGGAAACCGATTTCAGGAGGTAGACTGGAATTGCATTGAAAGCATAGGAAAAGAGGCAGAACGTCCACAATGATGCACTTGGCCAAAAAGGGCGTATGCGTTTTTTCCTGAATATATTCAGGAAAAAACGCATACGCCCTTTTTGGCCAACCAAGCAAGCTTGCAAAGGAAATCTGCACTACAATGAAGTCTCACTTCCCCCCGGTCAAAAGGGCCATCTGAAAAAAGTGTAAAATCCAGAAAGGCAGGACAGGCCATGGAGAACTGGGAGCCTTGTTATGCTGATGGGCGGGATGTAAATTGCCAACAGACACTCAGGAGAAGTGTATGGTGTTTCCTGAAACATCTAAAAAACAAAGCAACAGAGCCTAGGGCACTGCCACTTATGGTCCTATAGCTTAGGGAAATTAAAATCAAAAAGACACAGACACCCCAATGTTTGGGACGCCTCTATTTACAAGAACCTCGTTTACAGTACAAGTTCAACATCGCAGAAAGTGAAAAATGGATAAAGAAGTTGTGGTATTTACTTACAAAGCAATATCACTCAGCAATGAAATCTGTGTCATCAGGCCCTTAGCAGCACAATGAGTGGATTCAGGTATGATGATTCTAACTGAAATAAGTCGCACAGAAAAAGAAACATCATAAGATATCAGTAATACATGGAATGTAAACTTGGCTACACAGGAACTGAATTACAGAACAGAACAGGGTCTCAAATTTAGAAAACCAACTTATGCTTGCTTAAGGGGAAAGGTGAGTTGGGGTGCTGCATAAAACCAGAGATTGAAATGAGCACAGATAAAGTTCCTTAAGTCAAATATGGAATAGACAAGAGCTACTCCTTGCTCAACGAAATGGACTCAACAGCGCATATTAAACGCCTAAGAATGTACCTGACTAGTAAGTATCTTAAAACCTATGGATTGCTATGTCTCCGAAAGAGAATCAAGCATGTGTACAGGGGCATAAACGCAGCAGTGATAGGATTGGAGAGGTTCGGTGAGCAAATGAAGACCCTTTGAAGTCATATTGCATGGTACCCATTACACCGGTCTTAACTCTCCAGGTTTAAGGTATTCTTCCTTCAGCTAAAACATGCATGTGGAACCCAAGTATGATCAACCATGTGAACGGGAGACGTGTTCAAATATGTCTCAGTTTTCCTCCCCTGGTACTCGGGTGCAACATTCCAGACACTTTACTAACACTCTCCCCACTTGGAGAGTCAGCGCCTTTAACCTCCTGTTTGGCCCAGTTTGCAATTTCTGCGGAAGATGAACAGGAATAGCGAGAACCAATGAGAGACTAGCTGGAGGTGTCTGGACGGGCAAATTTAACTCTCATTTCCCACCAGGAAGAGGAAATAACGAAAGGCTCAGCGTGCTGTGCCGGAACCAGATTAGGGCCTGAAGCCATCCTGCGGTGTTGCGGCCAGGTCACAAGAAAGCAAGTTGAAGAAAGGAGCTCAGGGGCACTGTAATTCACAAACCTGCAGAGTTATAAATGACAGCTATCGTCCAAAAATAGACTGAAGTAAGGCTGCCAAGAGGACTTGAAAGTGGGGCAGAATTGCAGGAAACCGATTTCAGGAGGTAGACTGGAATTGCATTGAAAGCATAGGAAAAGAGGCAGAACGTCCACAATGATGCACTTGGCCAAAAAGGGCGTATGCGTTTTTTCCTGAATATTTCCTGAATATATTCAGGAAAAAACGCATACGCCCTTTTTGGCCAACCAAGCAAGCTTGCAAAGGAAATCTGCACTACAATGAAGTCTCACTTCCCCCCGGTCAAAAGGGCCATCTGAAAAAAGTGTAAAATCCAGAAAGGCAGGACAGGCCATGGAGAACTGGGAGCTTTGTTATGCTGATGGGCGGGATGTAAATTGCCAACAACCACTCGGGAGAAGTGTATGGTGTTTCCTGAAACATCTAAAAAACAAAGCAACAGAACCTAGGGCACTTCCACTTATGGTCCTATAGCTTAGGGAAATTAAAATCAAAAAGACACAGCCACCCCAAAGTTTGGGACGCCTCTGTTTACAAGAACCTCGTTTACAGTACAAGTTCAACATCGCAGAAAGTGAAAAATGGATAAAGAAGTTGTGGTATTTACTTACAAAGCAATATCACTCAGCAATGAAATCTGTGTCATCAGGCCCTTAGCAGCACAATGAGTGGATTCAGGTATGATGATTCTAACTGAAATAAGTCGCACAGAAAAAGAAACATCATAAGATATCAGTAATACATGGAATGTAAACTTGGCTACACAGGAACTGAATTACAGAACAGAACAGGGTCTCAAATTTAGAAAACCAACTTATGCTTGCTTAAGGGGAAAGGTGAGTTGGGGTGCTGCATAAAACCAGAGATTGAAATGAGCACAGATAAAGTTCCTTAAGTCAAATATGGAATAGACAAGAGCTACTCCTTGCTCAACGAAATGGACTCAACAGCGCATATTAAACGCCTAAGAATGTACCTGACTAGTAAGTATCTTAAAACCTATGGATTGCTATGTCTCCGAAAGAGAATCAAGCATGTGTACAGGGGCATAAACGCAGCAGTGATAGGATTGGAGAGGTTCGGTGAGCAAATGAAGACCCTTTGAAGTCATATTGCATGGTACCCATTACACCGGTCTTAACTCTCCAGGTTTAAGGTATTCTTCCTTCAGCTAAAACATGCATGTGGAACCCAAGTATGATCAACCATGTGAACGGGAGACGTGTTCAAATATGTCTCAGTTTTCCTCCCCTGGTACTCGGGTGCAACATTCCAGACACTTTACTAACACTCTCCCCACTTGGAGAGTCAGCGCCTTTAACCTCCTGTTTGGCCCAGTTTGCAATTTCTGCGGAAGATGAACAGGAATAGCGAGAACCAATGAGAGGCTAGCTGGAGGTGTCTGGACGGGCAAATTTAACTCTCATTTCCCACCAGGAAGAGGAAATAACGAAAGGCTCAGCGTGCTGTGCCGGAACCAGATTAGGGCCTGAAGCCATCCTGCGGTGTTGCGGCCAGGTCACAAGAAAGCAAGTTGAAGAAAGGAGCTCAGGGGCAGTGTAATTCACAAACCTGCAGAGTTATAAATGACAGCTATCGTCCAAAAATAGACTGAAGTAAGGCTGCCAAGAGGACTTGAAAGTGGGGCAGAATTGCAGGAAACCGATTTCAGGAGGTAGACTGGAATTGCATTGAAAGCATAGGAAAAGAGGCAGAACGTCCACAATGATGCACTTGGCCAAAAAGGGCGTATGCGTTTTTTCCTGAATATTTCCTGAATATATTCAGGAAAAAACGCATACGCCCTTTTTGGCCAACCAAGCAAGCTTGCAAAGGAAATCTGCACTACAATGAAGTCTCACTTCCCCCCGGTCAAAAGGGCCATCTGAAAAAAGTGTAAAATCCAGAAAGGCAGGACAGGCCATGGAGAACTGGGAGCTTTGTTATGCTGATGGGCGGGATGTAAATTGCCAACAATCACTGGGGAGAAGTGTATGGTGTTTCCTGAAACATCTAAAAAACAAAGCAACAGAACCTAGGGCACTTCCACTTATGGTCCTATAGCTTAGGGAAATTAAAATCAAAAAGACACAGCCACCCCAAAGTTTGGGACGCCTCTGTTTACAAGAACCTCGTTTACAGTACAAGTTCAACATCGCAGAAAGTGAAAAATGGATAAAGAAGTTGTGGTATTTACTTACAAAGCAATATCCCTCAGCAATGAAATCTGTGTCATCAGGCCCTTAGCAGCACAATGAGTGGATTCAGGTATGATGATTCTAACTGAAATAAGTCACACAGAAAAAGAAACATCATAAGATATCAGTAATACATGGAATGTAAACTTGGCTACACAGGAACTGAATTACAGAACAGAACAGGGTCTCAAATTTAGAAAACCAACTTATGCTTGCTTAAGGGGAAAGGTGAGTTGGGGTGCTGCATAAAACCAGAGATTGAAATGAGCACAGATAAAGTTCCTTAAGTCAAATATGGAATAGACAAGAGCTACTCCTTGCTCAACGAAATGGACTCAACAGCGCATATTAAACGCCTAAGAATGTACCTGACTAGTAAGTATCTTAAAACCTATGGATTGCTATGTCTCCGAAAGAGAATCAAGCATGTGTACAGGGGCATAAACGCAGCAGTGATAGGATTGGAGAGGTTCGGTGAGCAAATGAAGACCCTTTGAAGTCATATTGCATGGTACCCATTACACCGGTCTTAACTCTCCAGGTTTAAGGTATTCTTCCTTCAGCTAAAACATGCATGTGGAACCCAAGTATGATCAACCATGTGAACGGGAGACGTGTTCAAATATGTCTCAGTTTTCCTCCCCTGGTACTCGGGTGCAACATTCCAGACACTTTACTAACACTCTCCCCACTTGGAGAGTCAGCGCCTTTAACCTCCTGTTTGGCCCAGTTTGCAATTTCTGCGGAAGATGAACAGGAATAGCGAGAACCAATGAGAGGCTAGCTGGAGGTGTCTGGACGGGCAAATTTAACTCTCATTTCCCACCAGGAAGAGGAAATAACGAAAGGCTCAGCGTGCTGTGCCGGAACCAGATTAGGGCCTGAAGCCATCCTGCGGTGTTGCGGCCAGGTCACAAGAAAGCAAGTTGAAGAAAGGAGCTCAGGGGCACTGTAATTCACAAACCTGCAGAGTTATAAATGACAGCTATCGTCCAAAAATAGACTGAAGTAAGGCTGCCAAGAGGACTTGAAAGTGGGGCAGAATTGCAGGAAACCGATTTCAGGAGGTAGACTGGAATTGCATTGAAAGCATAGGAAAAGAGGCAGAACGTCCACAATGATGCACTTGGCCAAAAAGGGCGTATGCGTTTTTTCCTGAATATTTCCTGAATATATTCAGGAAAAAACGCATACGCCCTTTTTGGCCAACCAAGCAAGCTTGCAAAGGAAATCTGCACTACAATGAAGTCTCACTTCCCCCCGGTCAAAAGGGCCATCTGAAAAAAGTGTAAAATCCAGAAAGGCAGGACAGGCCATGGAGAACTGGGAGCTTTGTTATGCTGATGGGCGGGATGTAAATTGCCAACAATCACTGGGGAGAAGTGTATGGTGTTTCCTGAAACATCTAAAAAACAAAGCAACAGAACCTAGGGCACTTCCACTTATGGTCCTATAGCTTAGGGAAATTAAAATCAAAAAGACACAGCCACCCCAAAGTTTGGGACGCCTCTGTTTACAAGAACCTCGTTTACAGTACAAGTTCAACATCGCAGAAAGTGAAAAATGGATAAAGAAGTTGTGGTATTTACTTACAAAGCAATATCCCTCAGCAATGAAATCTGTGTCATCAGGCCCTTAGCAGCACAATGAGTGGATTCAGGTATGATGATTCTAACTGAAATAAGTCACACAGAAAAAGAAACATCATAAGATATCAGTAATACATGGAATGTAAACTTGGCTACACAGGAACTGAATTACAGAACAGAACAGGGTCTCAAATTTAGAAAACCAACTTATGCTTGCTTAAGGGGAAAGGTGAGTTGGGGTGCTGCATAAAACCAGAGATTGAAATGAGCACAGATAAAGTTCCTTAAGTCAAATATGGAATAGACAAGAGCTACTCCTTGCTCAACGAAATGGACTCAACAGCGCATATTAAACGCCTAAGAATGTACCTGACTAGTAAGTATCTTAAAACCTATGGATTGCTATGTCTCCGAAAGAGAATCAAGCATGTGTACAGGGGCATAAACGCAGCAGTGATAGGATTGGAGAGGTTCGGTGAGCAAATGAAGACCCTTTGAAGTCATATTGCATGGTACCCATTACACGGGTCTCAAATCTCCAGGTTTAAGGTATTCTTCCTTCAGCTAAAACATGCATGTGGAACCCAGAGTATGATCAACCATGTGAACGGGAGACGTGTTCAAATATGTCTCAGTTTTCCTCCCCTGGTACTCGGGTGCAACATTCCAGACGCTTTACTAACACTCTCCCGACTTGGAGAGTCAGTCCCTTTAACGTCCTGTTTGGCCCAGTTTGCAATTTCTGTGTAAGATGAACAGGAATAGCGAGAAGCAATGAGAGGCTAGCTGGAGGTGTCTGGACGGGCAAATTTAACTCTCATTTCCCACCAGGAAGAGGAATTAACCAAAGGCTCAGCGTGCCGTGCCGGAACCAGATTAGGGCCTGAAGCCATGCTGCGGTGTTGCGGCCAGGTCACAAGAAAGCGAGTTGAAGAAAGGAGCTCAGGGGCACTGTAATTCACAAACCTGCAGAGTTATAAATGACAGCTATCGTCCAAAAATAGACTGAAGTAAGGCTGCCAAGAGGACTTGAAAGCGGGGCAGAATTGCAGGAAACCGATTTCAGGAGGTAGACTGGAATTGCATTGAAAGCATAGGAAAAGAGGCAGAACGTCCACAATGATGCACTTGGCCAAAAAGGGCGTATGCGTTTTTTCCTGAATATATTCAGGAAAAAACGCATACGCCCTGTTTGGCCAACCAAGCAAACTTGCAAAAGAAATCTGCACTACAATGAAGTCTCACTTCTCCCCGGTCAAAAGGGCCATCTGAAAAAAGTGTAAAATCCAGAAAGGCAGGACAGGGCATGGAGAACTGGGAGCCTTGTTATGCTGATGGGCGGGATGTAAATTGCCAACAGACACTCAGGAGAAGTGTATGGTGTTTCCTGAAACATCTAAAAAACAAAGCAACAGAGCCTAGGGCACTGCCACTTATGGTCCTATAGCTTAGGGAAATTAAAATCAAAAAGACACAGCCACCCCAAAGTTTGGGACGCCTCCGTTTACAAGAACCTTGTTTACCGTACAAGTTCAATATCACAGAAAGTGAAAAATGGATAAAGAACTTGTGGTATTTACGTACAATGCAGTATCACTCAGCAATGAAATCTATGTCATCAGGCCCGTAGCAGCATAATGAGTAGATTGAGGTACGATGATTCTAACTGAAATAAGTCACACAGAAAAAGAAACATCATAAGATATCACTAATACACGGAATGTAAACTTGGCTACACAGGAACTGAATTCCAAAACAGAATAGGTTCTCAAATTTAGAAAACCAACTTATGCTTGCTTAAGGGGAAAGGTGAGTTGGGTTGCTGCATAAAACCAGAGATTGAAATGAGCACAGATAAAGTTCCTTAAGCCAAATATGGAATAGACAAGAGCTACTCCTTGCTCAACGAAATGGACTCAACACCGCATATTAAATGCCTAAGAATGTACCTGACTAGTAAGTATCTTAATACCTATGGATTGCTATGTCTCCGAAAGAGAATTAAGCATCTGTACAGGGGCATAAACGCAGCAGTGATAGGATTGGAGAGGTTCGGTGAGCAAATGAAGACCCTTTCAAGTCATATTGCATGGTACCCATTCCACGGGTTTCAACTCTCCAGGTTCAAGGTATTCTTCCTTCAGCTAAAACATGCATGTGGAACCCAGAGTATGATCAACCATGTGATCGGGAGACGTGTTCAAATATGTCTCAGTTTTCCTCCCCTGGTACTCGGGTGCAACATTCCAGACGCTTTACTAACACTCTCCCCACTTGGAGAGTCAGCGCCTTTAACCTCCTGTTTGGCACAGTTTGCAATTTCTGCGGAAGATGAACAGGAATAGCGAGAACCAATGAGAGGCTAGCTGGAGGTGTCTGGACGGGCAAATTTAACTCTCATTTACCACCAGGAAGAGGAAATAACCAAAGGCTCAGCGTGCCGTACCGGAATCAGATTAGGGCCTGAAGCCATCCTGCCATGTTGCGGCCAGCAAAAAAGAAAGCGAGTTGAAGAAAGGAGCTCAGGGGCACTGTAATTCACAAACCTGCAGAGTTATAAATGACAGCTATCGTCCAAAAATAGACTGAAGTAAGGCTGCCAAGAGGACTTGAAAGCGGGGCAGAATTGCAGGAAACCGATTTCAGGAGGTAGACTGGAATTGCATTGAAAGCATAGGAAAAGAGGCAGAACGTCCACAATGATGCACTTGGCCAAAAAGGGCGTATGCGTTTTTTCCTGAATATATTCAGGAAAAAACGCATACGCCCTTTTTGGCCAACCAAGCAAACTTGCAAAGGAAATCTGCACTACAATGAAATCTCATTTCTCCCCGGTCAAAAGGGCCATCTGAAAAAAGTGTAAAATCCAGAAAGGCAGGACAGGCCATGGAGAACTGGGAGCCTTGTTATGCTGATGGGCGGGATGTAAATTGCCAACAGACACTCAGGAGAAGTGTATGGTGTTTCCTGAAACATCTAAAAAACAAAGCAACAGAGCCTAGGGCACTTCCACTTATGGCCCTATACCTTAGGGAAATTAAAATCAAAAAGACACAGCCACCCCAAAGTTTGGGACGCCTCCGTTTACAAGAACCTCGTTTACCGTACAAGTTCAATATCACAGAAAGTGAAAAATGGATAAAGAACTTGTGGTACTTACGTACAATGCAGTATCACTCAGCAATGAAATCTATGTCATCAGGCCCGTAGCAGCATAATGAGTGGATTCAGGTACGATGATTCTAACTGAAATAAGTCACACAGAAAAAGAAATATCATAAGATATCACTAATACACGGAATGTAAACTTGGCTACACAGGAACTGAATTACAGAACAGAACAGGTTCTCAAATTTAGAAAACCAACTTATGCTTGCTTAAGGGTAAAGGTGAGTTGGGGTGCTGCATAAAACTAGAGATTGAAATGAGCACAGATAAAGTTCCTTAAGCCAAATATGGAATAGACAAGAGCTACTCCTTGCTCAACGAAATGGACTCAACACCGCATATTAAACGCCTAAGAATGTACCTGACTAGTAAGTATCTTAAAACCTATGGATTGCTAGGTCTCCGAAAGAGAATCAAGCATGTGTACAGGGGCATAAACGCAGCAGTGATAGGATTGGAGATGTTCGGTGAGCAAATGAAGACCCTTTGAAGTCATATTGCATGGTACCCATTCCACGGGTTTCAACTACCCAGGTTTTAGGTATTCTTCCTTCAGCTAAAACATACATGTGGAACCCAGAGTATGATCAACCATGTGATCGGGAGACGTGTTCAAATATGTCTCAGTTTTCCTCCCCTGATACTCGTGTGCAACATTCCAGACGCTTTACTAACACTCTCCCCACTTGGAGAGTCAGCGCCTTTAACCTCCTGTTTGGCTCAGTTTGCAATTTCTGCGGAAGATGAACAGGAATAGCGAGAACCAATGAGAGGCTAGCTGGAGGTGTCTGGACGGGCAAATATAACTCTCATTTCCCAGCAGGAAGAGGAAATAACCAAAGGCTCAGCGTGCCGTACCGGAACCAGATTAGGGCATCAAGCCATCCTGCGGTGCTGCGGCCAGCTCAAAAGAAAGCGAGTTGAAGAAAGGAGCTCAGGGCACTGTAATTCACAAACCTGCAGAGTTATAAATGACAGCTATCGTCCAAAAATAGACTGAAGTAAGGCTGCCAAGAGGACTTGAAAGCGGGGCAGAATTGCAGGAAACCGATTTCAGGAGGTAGACTGGAACTGCATTGAAAGCATAGGAAAAGAGGCAGAACGTCCACAATGATGCACTTGGCCAAAAAGGGCGTATGCGTTTTTTCCTGAATATATTCAGGAAAAAACGCATACGCCCTTTTTGGCCAACCAAGCAAGCTTGCAAAGGAAATCTGCACTACAATGAAGTCTCACTTCCCCCCGGTCAAAAGGGCCATCTGAAAAAAGTGTAAAATCCAGAAAGGGAGGACAGGCCATGGAGAACTGGGAGCCTTGTTATGCTGATGGGCGGGATGTAAATTGCCAACAGACATTCGGGAGAAGTGTATGGTGTTTCCTGAAACATCTAAAAAACAAAGCAACAGAACCTAGGGCACTTCCACTTATGGTCCTATAGCTTAGGGAAATTAAAATCAAAAAGACACAGCCACCCCAAAGTTTGGAACGGCTCCGTTTACAAGAACCTCGTTTACAGTACAAGTTCAACATCGCAGAAAGTGAAAAATGGATAAAGAAGTTGTCGTATTTACTTACAAAGCAATAACACTCAGCAATGAAATCTGTGTCATCAGGCCCTTAGCAGCACAAGGAGTGGATTCAGGTACGATGATTCTAACTGAAATAAGTTACACAGAAAAAGAAACATCATAAGATATCACTAATACACGGAATGTAAACTTGGCTACACAGGAACTGAATTACAGAACAGAACAGGGTCTCAAATTTAGAAAACCAACTTATGCTTGCTTAAGGGTAAAGGTGAGTTGGGGTGCTTCATAAAACCAGAGATTGAAATGAGCACAGATAAAGTTCCTTAAGCCAAATATGGAATAGACAAGAGCTACTCCTTGCTCAACGAAATGGACTCAACACCGCATATTAAACGCCTAAGAATGTACCTGACTAGTAAGTATCTTAAAACCTATGGATTGCTATGTCTCCGAAAGAGAATCAAGCATGTGTACAGGGGCAGAAACGCAGCAGTGATAGGATTGGAGATGTTCGGTGAGCATATGAAGACCCTTTGAAGTCATATTGCATGGTACCCATTCCACGGGTTTCAACTACCCAGGTTTTAGGTATTCTTCCTTCAGCTAAAACATGCATGTGGAACCCAGAGTATGATCAACCATGTGATCGGGAGACGTGTTCAAATATGTCTCAGTTTTCCTCCGCTGTTACTCGTGTGCAACATTCCAGATGCTTTACTAACACTCTCCCCACTTGGAGAGTCAGTCCCTTTAACCTCCTGTTTGGCTCAGTTTGTAATTTCTGCGGAAGATGAACAGGAATAGCGAAAACCAATGAGATGCTAGCTGGAGGTGTCTGGACGGGCAAATTTATCTCTCATTTCCCACCAGGAAGAGGAATTAACCAAAGGCTCAGCGTGCCATGCCAGAACCAGATTAGGGCATGAAGACATCCTGCGGTGTTGCGGCCAGGTCACAAGAAAGCGAGTTGAAGAAAGGAGCTCAGGGGCACTGTAATTCACAAACCTGCAGAGTTATAAATGACAGCTATCGTCCAAAAATAGACTGAAGTAAGGCTGCCAAGAGGACTTGAAAGCGGGGCAGAATTGCAGGAAACCGATTTCAGGAGGTAGACTGGAATTGCATTGAAAGCATAGGAAAAGAGGCAGAACGTCCACAATGATGCACTTGGCCAAAAAGGGCGTATGCGTTTTTTCCTGAATATATTCAGGAAAAAACGCATACGCCCTTTTTGGCCAACCAAGCAAGCTTGTAAAGGAAATCTGCACTACAATGAAGTCTCACTTCCCCCCGGTCAAAAGGGCCATCTGAAAAAAGTGTAAAATCCAGAAAGGCAGGACAGGCCATGGAGAACTGGGAGCCTTGTTATGCTGATGGGCGGGATGTAAATTGCCAACAACCACTCGGGAGAAGTGTATGGTGTTTCCTGAAACATCTAAAAAACAAAGCAACAGAGCCTAGGGCACTGCCACTTATGGTCCTATAGCTTAGGGAAATTAAAATCAAAAAGACACAGCCACCCCAAAGTTTGGGACGCCTCTGTTTACAAGAACCTCGTTTACCGTACAAATTCAATATCACAGAAAGTGAAAAATGGATAAAGATCTTGTGGTACTTACGTACAATGCAGTATCACTCAGCAATGAAATCTATGTCATCAGGCCCGTAACAGCACAATGAGTGGATTCAGGTACGATGATTCTAACTGAAATAAGTCACACAGAAAAAGAAACATCATAAGATATCACTAATACACGGAATGGAAACTTGGCTACACAGGAACTGAATTACAGAACAGAACAGGGTCTCAAATTTAGAAAACCAACTTATGCTTGCTTAAGGGGAAAGGTGAGTTGGGGTGCTGCATAAAACCAGAGATTGAAATGAGCACAGATAAAGTTCCTTAAGCCAAATATGGAATAGACAAGAGCTACTCCTTGCTCAACGAAATGGACTCAACACCGCATATTAAACGCCTAAGAATGTACCTGACTAGTAAGTATCTTAAAAGCTATAGATAGCTATGTCTCCGAAAGAGAATCAAGCATGTGTACAGGGGCATAAACGCAGCAGTGATAGGATTGGAGAGGTTCGGTGAGCAAATGAAGACCCTTTGAAGTCATATTGCATGGTACCCATTCCACGGGTCTCAACTCTCCAGGTTTAAGGTATTCTTTCTTCAGCTAAAACATGCATGTGGAACCCAGATTATGATCAACCGTGTGATCGGGAGACGTGTTCAAATATGTCTCAGTTTTCGTCCCCTGGTACTTCGGTGCAACATTCCAGACGCTATACTAACACTCTCCCCACTTGGAGAGTCACTGCCTTTAACCTCCTGTTTGGCCCAGTTTGCAATTTCTGCGGAAGATGAACAGGAATAGGGATAACCAATGAGAGACTAGCTGGAGGTGTCTGGACGGGCAAATTTAACTCTCATTTCCCACCGGGAAGAGGAAATAACCAAAGGCTCAGCATGCCGTGCCGGAACCAGATTAGGGCCTGAAGCCATCCTGCGGTGTTGCGGCCAGCTCACAAGAAAGCGAGTTGAAGAAAGGAGCTCAGGGGCACTGTAATTCACAAACCTGCAGAGTTATAAATGACAGCTATCGTCCAAAAATAGACTGAAGTAAGGCTGCCAAGAGGACTTGAAAGCGGGGCAGAATTGCAGGAAACCGATTTCAGGAGGTAGACTGGAATTGCATTGAAAGCATAGGAAAAGAGGCAGAACGTCCACAATGATGCACTTGGCCAAAAAGGGCGTATGCGTTTTTTCCTGAATATATTCAGGAAAAAACGCATACGCCCTTTTTGGCCAACCAAGCAAGCTTGCAAAGGAAATCTGCACTACAATGAAGTCTCACTTCCCCCCGGTCAAAAGGGCCATCTGAAAAAAGTGTAAAATCCAGAAAGGCAGGACAGGCCATGGAGAACTGGGAGCCTTGTTATGCTGATGGGCGGGATGTAAATTGCCAACAACCACCCGGGAGAAGTGTATGGTGTTTCCTGAAACATCTAAAAAACAAAGCAACAGAACCTAGGGCACTTCCACTTATGGTCCTATAGCTTAGGGAAATTAAAATCAAAAAGACAGAGCCACCCCAATGTTTGGAACGGCTCTGTTTACAAGAACCTCGTTTACAGTACAAGTTCAACATCGCAGAAAGTGAAAAATGGAGAAAGAAGTTGTGGTATTTACTTACAAAGCAATATCACACAGCAATGAAATCTGTGTCATCAGGCCCTTAGCAGCACAATGAGTGGATTCAGGTATGATGATTCTAACTGAAATAAGTCACACAGAAAAAGAAACATCATAAGATATCAGTAATACACGGAATGTAAACTTGGCTACACAGGAACTGAATTACAGAACAGAACAGGGTCTCAAATTTAGAAAACCAACTTATGCTTGCTTAAGGGGAAAGGTGAGTTGGGGTGCTGCATAAAACCAGAGATTGAAATGAGCACAGATAAAGTTCCTTAAGCCAAATATGGAATAGACAAGAGCTACTCCTTGCTCAACGAAATGGACTCAACACCGCATATTAAACGCCTAAGAATGTACCTGACTAGTAAGTATCTTAAAACCTATGGATTGCCATATCTCCGAAAGAGAATCAAGCATGTGTACAGGGGCATAAACGCAGCAGTGATAGGATTGGAGAGGTTTGGTGAGCAAATGAAGACCCTTTGAAGTCATATTGCATGGTACCCATTCCACGGGTTTCAACTACCTAGGTTTAAGGTATTCTTCCTTCAGCTAAAACATGCATGTGGAACCTAGAGTATGATCAACCATGTGATCGGGAGACGTGTTCAAATATGTCTCAGTTTTCCTCCCCTGGTACTCGGGTGCAACATTCCAGACGCTTTACTAACACTCTCCCCACTTGGAGAGTCAGCGCCTTTAACCTCCTGTTTGGCCCAGTTTGCAATTTCTGCGGAAGATGAACAGGAATAGCGAGAACCAATGAGAGGCTAGCTGGAGGTGTCTGGACGGGCAAATTTAACTCTCATTTCCCACCAGGAAGAGGAAATAACCAAAGGCTCAGCGTGCCGTACCGGAACCAGATTAGGGCCTGAAGCCATCCTGCGGTGTTGTGGCCAGCTCACAAGAAAGCGAGTTGAAGAAAGGAGCTCAGGGGCACTGTAATTCACAAACCTGCAGAGTTATAAATGACAGCTATCGTCCAAAAATAGACTGAAGTAAGGCTGCCAAGAGGACTTGAAAGCGGGGCAGAATTGCAGGAAACCGATTTCAGGAGGTAGACTGGAATTGCATTGAAAGCATAGGAAAAGAGGCAGAACGTCCACAATGATGCACTTGGCCAAAAAGAGCGTATGCGTTTTTTCCTGAATATATTCAGGAAAAAACGCATACGCCCTTTTTGGCCAACCAAGCAAGCTTGCAAAGGAAATCTGCACTACAATGAAGTCTCACTTCCCCCCGGTCAAAAGGGCCATCTGAAAAAAGTGTAAAATCCAGAAAGGCAGGACAGGCCATGGAGAACTGGGAGCCTTGTTATGCTGATGGGCGGGATGTAAATTGCCAACAATCACTCGGGAGAAGTGTATGGTGTTTCCTGAAACATCTAAAAAACAAAGCAACAGAACCTAGGGCACTTCCACTTATGGTCCTATAGCTTAGGGAAATTAAAATCAAAAAGACACAGCCACCCCAAAGTTTGGAACGGCTCTGTTTACAAGAACCTCGTTTACAGTACAAGTTCAACATCGCAGAAAGTGAAAAATGGAGAAAGAACTTGTGGTATTTACTTACAAAGCAATATCACTCAGCAATGAAATCTGTGTCATCAGGCCCTTAGCAGCACAATGAGTGGATTCACGTATGATGATTCTAACTGAAATAATTCACACAGAAAAAGAAACATCATAAGATATCAGTAATACACGGAATGTAAACTTGGCTACACAGGAACTGAATTACAGAACAGAACAGGGTCTCAAATTTAGAAAACCAACTTATGCTTGCTTAAGGGTAAAGGTGAGTTGGGGTGCTGCATAAAACCAGAGATTGAAATGAGCACAGATAAAGTTCCTTAAGCCAAATGTGGAATAGACAAGAGCTACTCCTTGCTCAACGAAATGGACTCAACACCGCATATTAAACGCCTAAGAATGTACCTGACTAATAAGTATCTTAAAACATATGGATTGCCATATCTCCGAAAGCGAATCAAGCATGTGTACAGGGGCATAAACGCAGCAGTGATAGGATTGGAGAGGTTCGGTGAGCAAATGAAGACCCTTTGAAGTCATATTGCATGGTACCCATTCCACGGGTTTCAACTACCTAGGTTTAAGGTATTCTTCCTTCAGCTTAAACATGCATGTGGAACCTAGAGTATGATCAACCATGTGATCGGGAGACGTGTTCAAATATGTCTCAGTTTTCCTCCCCTGGTACTCGGGTGCAACATTCCAGACGCTTTACTAACACTCTCCCCACTTGGAGAGTCAGCGCCTTTAACCTCCTGTTTGGCCCAGTTTGCAATTTCTGCGGAAGATGAACAGGAATAGCGAGAACCAATGAGATGCTAGCTGGAGGTGTCTGGACGGGCAAATTTAACTCTCATTTCCCACCAGGAAGAGGAATTAACCAAAGGGTCAGCGTGCCGTGCTGGAACCAGATTAGGGCCTGAAGCCATCCTGCGGTGTTGCGGCCAGCTCACAAGAAAGCGAGTTGAAGAAAGGAGCTCAGGGGCACTGTAATTCACAAACCTGCAGAGTTATAAATGACAGCTATCGTCCAAAAATAGACTGAAGTAAGGCTGCCAAGAGGACTTGAAAGCGGGGCAGAATTGCAGGAAACCGATTTCAGGAGGTAGACTGGAATTGCATTGAAAGCATAGGAAAAGAGGCAGAACGTCCACAAAGATGCACTTGGCCAAAAAGGGCGTATGCGTTTTTTCCTGAATATATTCAGGAAAAAACGCATACGACCTTTTTGGCCAACCAAGCAAGCTTGCAAAGGAAATCTGCACTACAATGAAGTCTCACTTCCCCCCGGTCAAAAGGGCCATCTGAAAAAAGTGTAAAATCCAGAAAGGCAGGACAGGCCATGGAGAACTGGGAGCCTTGTTATGCTGATGGGCGGGATGTAAATTGCCAACAACCACTCGGGAGAAGTGTATGGTGTTTCCTGAAACATCTAAAAAACAAAGCAACAGAACCTAGGGCACTTCCACTTATGGTCCTATAGCTTAGGGAAATTAAAATCAAAAAGACACAGCCACCCCAAAGTTTGGAACGGCTCTGTTTACAAGAACCTCGTTTACAGTACAAGTTCAACATCACAGAAAGTGAAAAATGGATAAAGAAGTTGTGGTATTTACTTACAAAGCAATATCACTCAGCAATGAAATCTGTGTCATCAGGCCCTTAGCAGCACAATGAGTGGATTCAGGTATGATGATTCTAACTGAAATAAGTCACACAGAAAAAGAAACATCATAAGATATCAGTAATACACGGAATGTAAACTTGGCTACACAGGAACTGAATTACAGAACAGAACAGGGTCTCAAATTTAGAAAACCAACTTATGCTTGCTTAAGGGTAAAGGTGAGTTGGGGTGCTGCATAAAACCAGAGATTGAAATGAGCACAGATAAAGTTCCTTAAGCCAAATATGGAATAGACAAGAGCTACTCCTTGCTCAATGAAATGGACTCAACACCGCATATTAAACGCCTAAGAATGTACCTGACTAGTAAGTATCTTAAAACCTATAGATAGCTATATCTCCGAAAGAGAATCAAGCATGTGTACAGGGGCATAAACGCAGCAGTGATAGGATTGGAGAGGTTCGGTGAGCAAATGAAGACCCTTTGAAGTCATATTGCATGGTACCCATTCCACGGGTTTCAACTACCCAGGTTTTAGGTATTCTTCCTTCAGCTAAAACATGCATGTGGAACCCAGAGTATGATCAACCATGTGATCGGGAGACGTGTTCAAATATGTCTCAGTTTTCCTCCCCTGGTACTCGGGTGCAACTTTCCAGACGCTTTACTAACACTCTCCCCACTTGGAGAGTCAGCGCCTTTAACCTCCTGTTTGGCACAGTTTGCAATTTCTGCGGAAGATGAACAGGAATAGCGAGAACCAATGAGAGGCTAGCTGGAGGTGTCTGGACGGGCAAATTTAACTCTCATTTCCCACCAGGAAGAGGAAATAACCAAAGGCTCAGCGTGCCGTACCGGAACCAGATTAGGGCCTGAAGCCATCCTGCGGTGTTGCGGCCAGGTCACAAGAAAGCGAGTTGAAGAAAGGAGCTCAGGGGCACTGTAATTCACAAACCTGCAGAGTTATAAATGACAGCTATCGTCCAAAAATAGACTGAAGTAAGGCTGCCAAGAGGACTTGAAAGCGGGGCAGAATTGCAGGAAACCGATTTCAGGAGGTAGACTGGAATTGCATTGAAAGCATAGGAAAAGAGGCAGAACGTCCACAATGATGCACTTGGCCAAAAAGGGCGTATGCGTTTTTTCCTGAATATATTCAGGAAAAAACGCATACGCCCTTTTTGGCCAACCAAGCAAGCTTGCAAAGGAAATCTGCACTACAATGAAGTCTCACTTCCCTCCGGTCAAAAGGGCCATCTGAAAAAAGTGTAAAATCCAGAAAGGCAGGACAGGCCATGGAGAACTGGGAGCCTTGTTATGCTGATGGGCGGGATGTAAATTGCCAACAACCACTTGGGAGAAGTGTATGGTGTTTCCTGAAACATCTAAAAAACAAAGCAACAGAACCTAGGGCACTTCCACTTATGGTCCTATAGCTTAGGGAAATTAAAATCAAAAAGACACAGCCACCCCAAAGTTTGGAACGGCTCTGTTTACAAGAACCTCGTTTACAGTACAAGTTCAACATCGCAGAAAGTGAAAAATGGATAAAGAAGTTGTGGTATTTACTTACAAAGCAATATCACTCAGCAATGAAATCTGTGTCATCAGGCCCTTAGCAGCACAATGAGTGGATTCAGGTATGATGATTCTAACTGAAATAAGTCACACAGAAAAAGAAACATCATAAGATATCAGTAATACACGGAATGTAAACTTGGCTACACAGGAACTGAATTACAGAACAGAACAGGGTCTCAAATTTAGAAAACCAACTTATGCTTGCTTAAGGGGAAAGGTGAGTTGGGGTGCTGCATAAAACCAGAGATTGAAATGAGCACAGATAAAGTTCCTTAAGCCAAATATGGAGTAGACAAGAGCTACTCCTTGCTCAACGAAATGGACTCAACACCGCATATTAAACGCCTAAGAATGTACCTGACTAGTAAGTATCTTAAAAGCTATAGATTGCTATGTCTCCGAAAGAGAATCAAGCATGTGTACAGGGGCATAAACGCAGCAGTGATAGGATTGGAGAGGTTCGGTGAGCAAATGAAGACCCTTTGAAGTCATATTGCATGGTACCCATTCCACGGGTTTCAACTACCCAGGTTTTAGGTATTCTTCCTTCAGCTAAAACATACATGTGGAACCCAGAGTATGATCAACCATGTGATCGGGAGACGTGTTCAAATATGTCTCAGTTTTCCTCCCCTGGTACTCGGGTGCAACTTTCCAGACGCTTTACTAACACTCTCCCCACTTGGAGAGTCAGCGCCTTTAACCTCCTGTTTGGCACAGTTTGCAATTTCTGCGGAAGATGAACAGGAATAGCGAGAACCAATGAGAGGCTAGCTGGAGGTGTCTGGACGGGCAAATTTAACTCTCATTTCCCACCAGGAAGAGGAAATAACCAAAGGCTCAGCGTGCCGTGCCGGAACCAGATTAGGGCCTGAAGCCATCCTGCGGTGTTGCGGCCACGTCACAAGAAAGCGAGTTGAAGAAAGGAGCTCAGGGGCACTGTAATTCACAAACCTGCAGAGTTATAAATGACAGCTATCGTCCAAAAATAGACTGAAGTAAGGCTGCCAAGAGGACTTGAAAGCGGGGCAGAATTGCAGGAAACCGATTTCAGGAGGTAGACTGGAATTGCATTGAAAGCATAGGAAAAGAGGCAGAACGTCCACAATGATGCACTTGGCCAAAAAGGGCGTATGCGTTTTTTCCTGAATATATTCAGGAAAAAACGCATACGCCCTTTTTGGCCAACCAAGCAAGCTTGCAAAGGAAATCTGCACTACAATGAAGTCTCACTTCCCCCCGGTCAAAAGGGCCATCTGAAAAAAGTGTAAAATCCAGAAAGGCAGGACAGGCCATGGAGAACTGGGAGCCTTGTTATGCTGATGGGCGGGATGTAAATTGCCAACAACCACTCGGGAGAAGTGTATGGTGTTTCCTGAAACATCTAAAAAACAAAGCAACAGAACCTAGAGCACTTCCACTTATGGTCCTATAGCTTAGGGAAATTAAAATCAAAAAGACACAGCCACCCCATAGTTTGGGACGCCTCTGTTTACAAGAACCTCGTTTACAGTACAAGTTCAACATCGCAGAAAGTGAAAAATGGAGAAAGAAGTTGTGGTATTTACTTACAAAGCAATATCACTCAGCAATGAAATCTGTGTCATCAGGCCCTTAGCAGCACAATGAGTGGATTCAGGTATGATGATTCTAACTGAAATAAGTCACACAGAAAAAGAAACATCATAAGATATCAGTAATACACGGAATGGAAACTTGGCTACACAGGAACTGAATTACAGAACAGAACAGGGTCTCAAATTTAGAAAACCAACTTATGCTTGCTTAAGGGTAAAGGTGAGTTGGGATGCTGCATAAAACCAGAGATTGAAATGAGCACAGATAAAGTTCCTTAAGCCAAATATGGAATAGACAAGAGCTACTCCTTGCTCAACGAAATGGACTCAACACCGCATATTAAACGCCTAAGAATGTACCTGACTAGTAAGTATCTTAAAAGCTATAGATTGCTATGTCTCCGAAAGAGAATCAAGCATGTGTACAGGGGCATAAACGCAGCAGTGATAGGATTGGAGAGGTTCGGTGAGCAAATGAAGACCCTTTGAAGTCATATTGCATGGTACCCATTCCACGGGTTTCAACTACCCAGGTTTTAGGTATTCTTCCTTCAGCTAAAACATGCATGTGGAACCCATAGTATGATCAACCATGTGATCGGGAGACGTGTTCAAATATGTCTCAGTTTTCCTCCCCTGGTACTCGGGTGCAACTTTCCAGACGCTTTACTAACACTCTCCCCACTTGGAGAGTCAGCGCCTTTAACCTCCTGTTTGGCACAGTTTGCAATTTCTGCGGAAGATGAACAGGAATAGCGAGAACCAATGAGAGGCTAGCTGGAGGTGTCTGGACGGGCAAATTTAACTCTCATTTCCCACCAGGAAGAGGAAATAACCAAAGGCTCAGCGTGCCGTGCCGGAACCAGCTTAGGGCCTGAAGCCATCCTGCGGTGTTGCGGCCAGGTCACAAGAAAGCGAGTTGAAGAAAGGAGCTCAGGGGCACTGTAATTCACAAACCTGCAGAGTTATAAATGACAGCTATCGTCCAAAAATAGACTGAAGTAAGGCTGCCAAGAGGACTTGAAAGCGGGGCAGAATTGCAGGAAACCGATTTCAGGAGGTAGACTGGAATTGCATTGAAAGCATAGGAAAAGAGGCAGAACGTCCACAATGATGCACTTGGCCAAAAAGGGCGTATGCGTTTTTTCCTGAATATATTCAGGAAAAAACGCATACGCCCTTTTTGGCCAACCAAGCAAGCTTGCAAAGGAAATCTGCACTACAATGAAGTCTCACTTCCCCCTGGTCAAAAGGGCCATCTGAAAAAAGTGTAAAATCCAGAAAGGCAGGACAGGCCATGGAGAACTGGGAGCCTTGTTATGCTGATGGGCGGGATGTAAATTGCCAACAACCACTCGGGAGAAGTGTATGGTGTTTCCTGAAACATCTAAAAAACAAAGCAACAGAGCCTAGGGCACTTCCACTTATGGTCCTATAGCTTAGGGAAATTAAAATCAAAAAGACACAGCCACCCCAAAGTTTGGAATGGCTCTGTTTACAAGAACCTCGTTTACAGTACAAGTTCAACATCGCAGAAAGTGAAAAATGGATAAAGAAGTTGTGGTATTTACTTACAAAGCAATATCACTCAGCAATGAAATCTGTGTCATCAGGCCCTTAGCAGCACAATGAGTGGATTCAGGTATGATGATTCTAACTGAAATAAGTCACACAGAAAAAGAAACATCATAAGATATCAGTAATACACGGAATGTAAACTTGGCTACACAGGAACTGAATTACAGAACAGAACAGGGTCTCAAATTTAGAAAACCAACTTATGCTTGCTTAAGGGGAAAGGTGAGTTGGGGTGCTGCATAAAACCAGAGATTGAAATGAGCACAGATAAAGTTCCTTAAGCCAAATATGGAATAGACAAGAGCTACTCCTTGCTCAACGAAATGGACTCAACACCGCATATTAAACGCCTAAGAATGTACCTGACTAGTAAGTATCTTAAAAGCTATAGATTGCTATGTCTCCGAAAGAGAATCAAGCATGTGTACAGGGGCATAAACGCAGCAGTGATAGGATTGGAGAGGTTCGGTGAGCAAATGAAGACCCTTTGAAGTCATATTGCATGGTACCCATTCCACGGGTTTCAACTACCCAGGTTTAAGGTATTCTTCCTTCAGCTAAAACATACATGTGGAACCCAGAGTATGATCAACCATGTGATCGGGAGACGTGTTCAAATATGTCTCAGTTTTCCTCCCCTGGTACTCGGGTGCAACATTCCAGACGCTTTACTAACACTCTCCCCACTTGGAGAGTCAGCGCCTTTAACCTCCTGTTTGGCACAGTTTGCAATTTCTGCGGAAGATGAACAGGAATAGCGAGAACCAATGAGAGACTAGCTGGAGGTGTCTGGACGGGCAAATTTAACTCTCATTTCCCACCAGGAAGAGGAAATAACCAAAGGCTCAGCGTGCCGTGCCGGAACCAGATTAGGGCCTGAAGCCATCCTGCGGTGTTGCGGCCACGTCACAAGAAAGCGAGTTGAAGAAAGGAGCTCAGGGGCACTGTAATTCACAAACCTGCAGAGTTATAAATGACAGCTATCGTCCAAAAATAGACTGAAGTAAGGCTGCCAAGAGGACTTGAAAGCGGGGCAGAATTGCAGGAAACCGATTTCAGGAGGTAGACTGGAATTGCATTGAAAGCATAGGAAAAGAGGCAGAACGTCCACAATGATGCACTTGGCCAAAAAGGGCGTATGCGTTTTTTCCTGAATATATTCAGGAAAAAACGCATACGCCCTTTTTGGCCAACCAAGCAAGCTTGCAAAGGAAATCTGCACTACAATGAAGTCTCACTTCCCCCCGGTCAAAAGGGCCATCTGAAAAAAGTGTAAAATCCAGAAAGGCAGGACAGGCCATGGAGAACTGGGAGCCTTGTTATGCTGATGGGCGGGATGTAAATTGCCAACAGACACTCGGGAGAAGTGTATGGTGTTTCCTGAAACATCTAAAAAACAAAGCAACAGAACCTAGGGCACTTCCACTTATGGTCCTATAGCTTAGGGAAATTAAAATCAAAAAGACACAGCCACCCCAAAGTTTGGAACGGCTCTGTTTACAAGAACCTCATTTACAGTACAAGTTCAACATCGCAGAAAGTGAAAAATGGAGAAAGAAGTTGTGGTATTTACTTACAAAGCAATATCACTCAGCAATGAAATCTGTGTCATCAGGCCCTTAGCAGCACAATGAGTGGATTCAGGTATGATGATTCTAACTGAAATAAGTCACACAGAAAAAGAAACATCATAAGATATCAGTAATACACGGAATGGAAACTTGGCTACACAGGAACTGAATTACAGAACAGAACAGGGTCTCAAATTTAGAAAACCAACTTATGCTTGCTTAAGGGTAAAGGTGAGTTGGGGTGCTGCATAAAACCAGAGATTGAAATGAGCACAGATAAAGTTCCTTAAGCCAAATATGGAATAGACAAGAGCTACTCCTTGCTCAACGAAATGGACTCAACACCGCATATTAAACGCCTAAGAATGTACCTGACTAGTAAGTATCTTAAAAGCTATAGATTGCTATGTCTCCGAAAGAGAATCAAGCATGTGTACAGGGGCATAAACGCAGCAGTGATAGGATTGGAGAGGTTCGGTGAGCAAATGAAGACCCTTTGAAGTCATATTGCATGGTACCCATTCCACGGGTTTCAACTACCCAGGTTTTAGGTATTCTTCCTTCAGCTAAAACATGCATGTGGAACCCAGAGTATGATCAACCATGTGATCGGGAGACGTGTTCAAATATGTCTCAGTTTTCCTCCCCTGGTACTCGGGTGCAACTTTCCAGACGCTTTACTAACACTCTCCCGACTTGGAGAGTCAGTCCCTTTAACCTCCTGTTTGGCCCAGTTTGCAATTTCTGCGGAAGATGGACAGGAATAGCGAGAACCAATGAGAGACTAGTTGGAGGTGTCTGGACGGGCAAATTTAACTCTCATTTCCCACGAGGAAGTGGAATTAACCAAAGGCTCAGCGTGCGGTGCCGGAACCAGATTAGGGCCTGAAGCCATCCTGCGGTGTTGCGGCCAGCTCACAAGAAAGCGAGTTGAAGAAAGGAGCTCAGGGGCACTGTAATTCACAAACCTGCAGAGTTATAAATGACAGCTATCGTCCAAAAATAGACTGAAGTAAGGCTGCCAAGAGGACTTGAAAGCGGGGCAGAATTGCAGGAAACCGATTTCAGGAGGTAGACTGGAATTGCATTGAAAGCATAGGAAAAGAGGCAGAACGTCCACAATGATGCACTTGGCCAAAAAGTGCGTATGCGTTTTTTCCTGAATATATTCAGGAAAAAACGCATACGCCCTTTTTGGCCAACCAAGCAAGCTTGCAAAGGAAATCTGCACTACAATGAAGTCTCACTTCCCCCCAGTCAAAAGGGCCATCTGAAAAAAGTGTAAAATCCAGAAAGGCAAGACAGGCCATGGAGAACTGGGAGCCTTGTTATGCTGATGGGCGGGATGTAAATTGCCAACAACCACTCGGGAGAAGTGTATGGTGTTTCCTGAAACATCTAAAAAACAAAGCAACAGAACCTAGGGCACTTCCACTTATGGTCCTATAGCTTAGGGAAATTAAAATCAAAAAGACACAGCCACCCCAAAGTTTGGAACAGCTCTGTTTACAAGAACCTCGTTTACCGTACAAGTTCAATATCACAGAAAGTGAAAAATGGATAAAGAACTTGTGGTACTTACGTACAATGCAGTATCACTCAGCAATGAAATCTATGTCATCAGGCCCGTAGCAGCATAATGAGTGGATTCAGGTACGATGATTCTAACTGAAATAAGTCACACAGAAAAAGAAACATCATAAGATATCACTAATACACGGAATTTAAACTTGGCTACACAGGAACTGCATTCCAAAACAGAACAGGGTCTCAAATTTAGAAAACCAACTTATGCTTGCTTAAGGGGAAAGGTGAGTTGGGGTGCTGCATAAAACCAGAGATTGAAATGAGCACAGATAAAGTTCCTTAAGCCAAATATGGAATAGACAAGAGCTACTCCTTGCTCAACGAAATGGACTCAAAACCCATATTAAACGCCTAAGAATGTACCTGACTAGTAAGTATCTTGAAACCTATGGATTCCTATGTCTCCAAAAGAGAATCAAGCGTGTGTACAGGGGCATAAAGGCAGCAGTGATAGGATTGGAGAGGTTCGGTGAGCAAATGAAGACCCTTTGAAGTCATATTGCATGGTACCCATTACACGGGTCTCAACTCTCCAGGTTTAAGGTATTCTTCCTTCAGCTAAAACATGCATGTGGAACCCAGAGTATGATCAACCATGTGAACGGGAGACGTGTTCAAATATGTCTCAGTTTTCGTACCCTGGTACTCGGGTGCAACATTCCAGACGCTTTACTAACACTCTCCCGACTTGGAGAGTCAGTCCCTTTAACCTCCTGTTTGGCCCAGGTTGAAATTTCTGAGGAAGATGAACAGGAATAGCGAGAACCAATGAGAGGCTAGCTGGAGGTGTCTGGACGGGCAAATTTAACTCTCATTTCCCACCAGGAAGAGGAATTAACCAAAGGCTCAGCATGCCGGGCCGGAACCAGATTAGGGCCTGAAGCCATCCTGCGGTGTTGCGGCCAGGTCACAAGAAAGCGAGTTGAAGAAAGGAGCTCAGGGGCACTGTAATTCACAAACCTGCAGAGTTATAAATGACAGCTATCGTCCAAAAATAGACTGAAGTAAGGCTGCCATGAGGACTTGAAAGTGGTGCAGAATTGCAGGAAACCGATTTCAGGAGGTAGACTGGAATTGCATTGAAAGCATAGGAAAAGAGGCAGAACGTCCACAATGATGTACTTGGCCAAAAAGGGCGTATGCGTTTTTTCCTGAATATATTCAGGAAAAAACGCATACGCCCTTTTTGGCCAACCAAGCAAGCTTGCAAAGGAAATCTGCACTACAATGAAGTCTCACTTCCCCCCGGTCAAAAGGGCCATCTGAAAAAAGTGTAAAATCCAGAAAGGCAGGACAGGCCATGGAGAACTGGGAGCCTTGTTATGCTGATGGGCGGGATGTAAATTGCCAACAACCACTCGGGAGAAGTGTATGGTGTTTCCTGAAACATCTAAAAAACAAAGCAACAGAACCTAGGGCACTTCCACTTATGGTCCTATAGCTTAGGGAAATTAAAAACAAAAAGACACAGCCACCCCAAAGTTTGGAACGGCTCTGTTTACAAGAACCTCGTTTACAGTAAAAGTTCAACATCGCAGAAAGTGAAAAATGGATAAAGAAGTTGTGGTATTCACTTACAAAGCAATATCACTCAGCAATGAAATCTGTGTCATCAGGCCCTTAGCAGCACAATGAGTGGATTCAGGTATGATGATTCTAACTGAAATAAGTCACACAGAAAAAGAAACATCATAAGATATCAGTAATACACGGAATGTAAACTTGGCTACACAGGAACTGAATTACAGAACAGAACAGGGTCTCAAATTTAGAAAACCAACTTATTCTTGCTTAAGGGTAAAAGTGAGTTGGGGTGCTGCATAAAACCAGAGATTGAAATGAGCACAGATAAAGTTCCTTAAGCCAAATATGGAATAGACAAGAGCTACTCCTTGCTCAACGAAATGGACTCAACACCCCATATTAAACGCCTAAGAATGTACCTGACTAGTAAGTATCTTAAAACCTATGGATTGCTATGTCTCCGAAAGAGAATCAAGCATGTGTACAGGGGCATAAACGCAGCAGTGATAGGATTGGAGAGGTTCGGTGAGCAAATGAAGACCCTTTGAAGTCATATTGCATGGTACCCATTCCACGGGTCTCAAATACCCAGGTTTAAGGTATTCTTCCTTCAGCTAAAACATGCATGTGGAACCTAGAGTATGATCAACCATGTGATCGGGAGACGTGTTCAAATATGTCTCAGTTTTCGTACCCTAGTACTCGGGTGCAACATTCCAGACGCTTTACTATCACTCTCCCGACTTGGAGAGTCAGTCCCTTTAACCTCCTGTTTGGCCCAGTTTGCAATTTCTGCGGAAGATGAACAGGAATAGCGAGAACCAATGAGAGGCTAGCTGGAGGTGTCTGGACGGGCAAATTTAACTCTCATTTCCCACCAGGAAGAGGAATTAACCAAAGGCTCAGCGTGCCGTGCCGGAACCAGATTAGGGCCTGAAGCCATCCTGCGGTGTTGCGGCCAGCTCAAAAGAAAGCGAGTTGAAGAAAGGAGCTCAGGGGCACTGTAATTCACAAACCTGCAGAGTTATAAATGACAGCTATCGTCCAAAAATAGACTGAAGTAAGGCTACCAAGAGGACTTGAAAGCGGGGCAGAATTGCAGGAAACCGATTTCAGGAGGTAGACTGGAATTGCATTGAAAGCATAGGAAAAGAGGCAGAACGTCCACAATGATGCACTTGGCCAAAAAGGGCGTATGCGTTTTTTCCTGAATATATTCAGGAAAAAACGCATACGCCCTTTTTGGCCAACCAAGCAAGCTTGCAACGGAAATCTGCACTACAATGAAGTCTCACTTCTCCCCGGTCAAAAGGGCCATCTGAAAAAAGTGTAAAATCCAGAAAGGCAACAGGCCATTGAGAACTGGGAGCCTTGTTATGCTGATGGGCGGGATGTAAATTGCCAACAGACACTTG